>NW_026543053.1:0-63719 GCF_028750875.1 Macrosteles quadrilineatus | reverse complement strand
AGTAATACCAAACTAGTGACGGGTAATACAAACAAAGTAACATAGAATCAAACCAGCTACCTTCTGATTACAGCAGTACTATAATCACTCAACCACCAAGCTGACATAAAAACTTTTACTCATACCAGTACTCATAACGTTTTTAATATGTTACATTTTAACAAGTTACCTTTAAGCATGTTACATTTTAAAAGGTTACAATTTTACATGTTACATTTTTACATGTTACATTTTAATATGTTACATTTTAACACGTTACATTTAAGCATGTTACATTTTAAAATGTTACATTTTAACACGTTACATTTTAACATGTTACATTTTAACTTCTTATATTTCCACATGTTACATTTTTACATGTTACATTTTAACATGTTTTACGATCAAGTCATTCCCTTGCAACTGACCTGGTAGCCTCGTCTAGTATGAGGATGGATGGGATTTTCAGTAGAGCGCGGGCGATAGCTATCCTCTGTTTCTGGCCCCCAGACACGGTAACTCCTCTCTCCCCCAGAATGGTACTGTAGCCATCAGGGAACTGTCGGATAAAACTGTCAGCATTGGCCAGCCCAGCAGCCTCGTACACCTGTGACAAAGATTAATTAAATTAGTAATACCAAACTAGTGACAGGTAATACAAACAAAGTAACATAGAATCAAACCAGCTACCTTCTAATTACAAGGCGAGTACAGCAGTACTATAATCACTCAACCACCAAGCTGACATAAAAACTTTTACTCATACCAGTACTCATAACGTTTTTAATGTGTTACATTTTAACAAGTTACCTTTAAGCATGTTACATTTTAAAAGGTTACAATTTTACATGTTACATTTTTACATGTTACAATTTAATATGTTACATTTTAACACGTTACATTTAAGCATGTTACATTTTAAAAGGTTACAATTTTAACACGTTACATTTTAACATGTTACATTTTAACTTCTTATATTTCCACATGTTACATTTTTACATGTTACATTTTAACATGTTTTACGATCAAGTCATTCCCTTGCAACTGACCTGGTAGTCGTCGTCGTCGTCGTCGTCGTCGTCGTCGTCGTCGTCGTCGTCGTCGTCGTCGTCGTCGTCGTCATATTTACATGTTACATTTTAACATTTTTTATGATCAAGTATTTCCCTTGCAACTGACCTGGTAGCCTCGTCTAGTATGAGGATGGATGAGATTTTCAGTAGAGCGCGGGCGATAGCTATCCTCTGTTTCTGGCCCCCAGACACGGTAACTCCTCTCTCCCCCAGAATGGTTACTGTAGCCATCAGGGAACTGTCGGAAAAAATTCTCAGCATTGGCCAGCCCAGCAGCCTCGTACACCTGTGACAAAGATTAATTAAATTAGTAATACCAAACTAGTGACGGGTAATACAAACAAAGTAACATAGAATCAAACCAGCTACCTTCTGATTACAGCAATACTATAATCACTCAACCACCAAGCTGACATAAAAACTTTTACTCATACCAGTACTCATAACGTTTTTAATATGTTACATTTTAACAAGTTACCTTTAAGCATGTTACATTTTAAAAGGTTACAATTTTACATGTTACATTTTTACATGTTACATTTTAATATGTTACATTTTAACACGTTACATTTAAGCATGTTACATTTTAAAATGTTACATTTTAACACGTTACATTTTAACATGTTACATTTTAACTTCTTATATTTCCACATGTTACATTTTACATGTTACATTTTAACATGTTTTACGATCAAGTCATTCCCTTGCAACTGACCTGGTAGCCTCGTCTAGTATGAGGATGGATGGGATTTTCAGTAGAGCGCGGGCGATAGCTATCCTCTGTTTCTGGCCCCCAGACACGGTAACTCCTCTCTCCCCCAGAATGGTACTGTAGCCATCAGGGAACTGTCGGATAAAACTGTCAGCATTGGCCAGCCCAGCAGCCTCGTACACCTGTGACAAAGATTAATTAAATTAGTAATACCAAACTAGTGACAGGTAATACAAACAAAGTAACATAGAATCAAACCAGCTACCTTCTAATTACAAGGCGAGTACAGCAGTACTATAATCACTCAACCACCAAGCTGACATAAAAACTTTTACTCATACCAGTACTCATAACGTTTTTAATGTGTTACATTTTAACAAGTTACCTTTAAGCATGTTACATTTTAAAAGGTTACAATTTTACATGTTACATTTTTACATGTTACAATTTAATATGTTACATTTTAACACGTTACATTTAAGCATGTTACATTTTAAAAGGTTACAATTTTAACACGTTACATTTTAACATGTTACATTTTAACTTCTTATATTTCCACATGTTACATTTTTACATGTTACATTTTAACATGTTTTACGATCAAGTCATTCCCTTGCAACTGAACTGGTGGTGGTGTCGTCGTCGTCGTCGTCGTCGTCGTCGTCGTCGTCGTCGTCGTCGTCGTCGTCGTCGTCGTCGTCGTCGTCGTCGTCGTCGTCGTCGTCGTCGTCGTCGTCGTCGTCGTCGTCGTCGTCGTCGTCGTCGTCGTCGTCGTCGTCGTCGTCGTCGTCGTCGTCGTCGTCGTCGTCGTCGTCGTCGTCGTCGTCGTCGTCGTCGTCGTCGTCGTCGTCGTCGTCGTCGTCGTCGTCGTCGTCGTCGTCGTCGTCGTCGTCGTCGTCGTCGTCGTCGTCGTCGTCGTCGTCGTCGTCGTCGTCGTCGTCGTCGTCGTCGTCGTCGTCGTCGTCGTCGTCGTCGTCGTCGTCGTCGTCGTCGTCGTCGTCGTCGTCGTCGTCGTCGTCGTCGTCGTCGTCGTCGTCGTCGTCGTCGTCGTCGTCGTCGTCGTCGTCGTCGTCGTCGTCGTCGTCGTCGTCGTCGTCGTCGTCGTCGTCGTCGTCGTCGTCGTCGTCGTCGTCGTCGTCGTCGTCGTCGTCGTCGTCGTCGTCGTCGTCGTCGTCGTCGTCGTCGTCGTCGTCGTCGTCGTCGTCGTCGTCGTCGTCGTCGTCGTCGTCGTCTACATTTTTACATTTTACATATTTACATGTTACATTTTAACATGTTTTACGATCAAGTCATTCCCTTGCAACTGACCTGGTAGCCTCGTCTAGTATGAGGATGGATGGGATTTTCACTAGAGCGCGTGCGATAACTATCCTCTGTTTCTGGCCCCCAGACACGGTAACTCCTCTCTCCCCCAGAATGGTACTGTAGCCATCAGGGAACTGTCGGATAAAACTCTCAGCATTGGCCAGCCCAGCAGCCTCGTACACCTGTGACAAAGATTAATTAAATTAGTAATACCAAACTAGTGACGGGTAATACAAACAAAGTAACATAGAATCAAACCAGCTACCTTCTGATTACAGCAGTACTATAATCACTCAACCACCAAGCTGACATAAAAACTTTTACTCATACCAGTACTCATAACGTTTTTAATATGTTACATTTTAACAAGTTACCTTTAAGCATGTTACATTTTAAAAGGTTACAATTTTACATGTTACATTTTTACATGTTACATTTTAATATGTTACATTTTAACACGTTACATTTAAGCATGTTACATTTTAAAATGTTACATTTTAACACGTTACATTTTAACATGTTACATTTTAACTTCTTATATTTCCACATGTTACATTTTTACATGTTACATTTTAACATGTTTTACGATCAAGTCATTCCCTTGCAACTGACCTGGTAGCCTCGTCTAGTATGAGGATGGATGGGATTTTCAGTAGAGCGCGGGCGATAGCTATCCTCTGTTTCTGGCCCCCAGACACGGTAACTCCTCTCTCCCCCAGAATGGTACTGTAGCCATCAGGGAACTGTCGGATAAAACTGTCAGCATTGGCCAGCCCAGCAGCCTCGTACACCTGTGACAAAGATTAATTAAATTAGTAATACCAAACTAGTGACAGGTAATACAAACAAAGTAACATAGAATCAAACCAGCTACCTTCTAATTACAAGGCGAGTACAGCAGTACTATAATCACTCAACCACCAAGCTGACATAAAAACTTTTACTCATACCAGTACTCATAACGTTTTTAATGTGTTACATTTTAACAAGTTACCTTTAAGCATGTTACATTTTAAAAGGTTACAATTTTACATGTTACATTTTTACATGTTACAATTTAATATGTTACATTTTAACACGTTACATTTAAGCATGTTACATTTTAAAAGGTTACAATTTTAACACGTTACATTTTAACATGTTACATTTTAACTTCTTATATTTCCACATGTTACATTTTTACATGTTACATTTTAACATGTTTTACGATCAAGTCATTCCCTTGCAACTGACCTGGTAGTCGTCGTCGTCGTCGTCGTCGTCGTCGTCGTCGTCGTCGTCGTCGTCGTCGTCGTCGTCGTCATATTTACATGTTACATTTTAACATTTTTTATGATCAAGTATTTCCCTTGCAACTGACCTGGTAGCCTCGTCTAGTATGAGGATGGATGAGATTTTCAGTAGAGCGCGGGCGATAGCTATCCTCTGTTTCTGGCCCCCAGACACGGTAACTCCTCTCTCCCCCAGAATGGTACTGTAGCCATCAGGGAACTGTCGGAAAAAATTCTCAGCATTGGCCAGCCCAGCAGCCTCGTACACCTGTGACAAAGATTAATTAAATTAGTAATACCAAACTAGTGACGGGTAATACAAACAAAGTAACATAGAATCAAACCAGCTACCTTCTGATTACAGCAATACTATAATCACTCAACCACCAAGCTGACATAAAAACTTTTACTCATACCAGTACTCATAACGTTTTTAATATGTTACATTTTAACAAGTTACCTTTAAGCATGTTACATTTTAAAAGGTTACAATTTTACATGTTACATTTTTACATGTTACATTTTAATATGTTACATTTTAACACGTTACATTTAAGCATGTTACATTTTAAAATGTTACATTTTAACACGTTACATTTTAACATGTTACATTTTAACTTCTTATATTTCCACATGTTACATTTTTACATGTTACATTTTAACATGTTTTACGATCAAGTCATTCCCTTGCAACTGACCTGGTAGCCTCGTCTAGTATGAGGATGGATGGGATTTTCAGTAGAGCGCGGGCGATAGCTATCCTCTGTTTCTGGCCCCCAGACACGGTAACTCCTCTCTCCCCCAGAATGGTACTGTAGCCATCAGGGAACTGTCGGATAAAACTGTCAGCATTGGCCAGCCCAGCAGCCTCGTACACCTGTGACAAAGATTAATTAAATTAGTAATACCAAACTAGTGACAGGTAATACAAACAAAGTAACATAGAATCAAACCAGCTACCTTCTAATTACAAGGCGAGTACAGCAGTACTATAATCACTCAACCACCAAGCTGACATAAAAACTTTTACTCATACCAGTACTCATAACGTTTTTAATGTGTTACATTTTAACAAGTTACCTTTAAGCATGTTACATTTTAAAAGGTTACAATTTTACATGTTACATTTTTACATGTTACAATTTAATATGTTACATTTTAACACGTTACATTTAAGCATGTTACATTTTAAAAGGTTACAATTTTAACACGTTACATTTTAACATGTTACATTTTAACTTCTTATATTTCCACATGTTACATTTTTACATGTTACATTTTAACATGTTTTACGATCAAGTCATTCCCTTGCAACTGAACTGGTGGTGGTGTCGTCGTCGTCGTCGTCGTCGTCGTCGTCGTCGTCGTCGTCGTCGTCGTCGTCGTCGTCGTCGTCGTCGTCGTCGTCGTCGTCGTCGTCGTCGTCGTCGTCGTCGTCGTCGTCGTCGTCGTCGTCGTCGTCGTCGTCGTCGTCGTCGTCGTCGTCGTCGTCGTCGTCGTCGTCGTCGTCGTCGTCGTCGTCGTCGTCGTCGTCGTCGTCGTCGTCGTCGTCGTCGTCGTCGTCGTCGTCGTCGTCGTCGTCGTCGTCGTCGTCGTCGTCGTCGTCGTCGTCGTCGTCGTCGTCGTCGTCGTCGTCGTCGTCGTCGTCGTCGTCGTCGTCGTCGTCGTCGTCGTCGTCGTCGTCGTCGTCGTCGTCGTCGTCGTCGTCGTCGTCGTCGTCGTCGTCGTCGTCGTCGTCGTCGTCGTCGTCGTCGTCGTCGTCGTCGTCGTCGTCGTCGTCGTCGTCGTCGTCGTCGTCGTCGTCGTCGTCGTCGTCGTCGTCGTCGTCGTCGTCGTCGTCGTCGTCGTCGTCGTCGTCGTCGTCGTCGTCGTCGTCGTCGTCGTCGTCGTCGTCGTCGTCGTCGTCGTCGTCGTCGTCGTCGTCGTCGTCGTCGTCGTCGTCGTCGTCTACATTTTTACATTTTACATATTTACATGTTACATTTTAACATGTTTTACGATCAAGTCATTCCCTTGCAACTGACCTGGTAGCCTCGTCTAGTATGAGGATGGATGGGATTTTCACTAGAGCGCGTGCGATAACTATCCTCTGTTTCTGGCCCCCAGACACGGTAACTCCTCTCTCCCCCAGAATGGTACTGTAGCCATCAGGGAACTGTCGGATAAAACTCTCAGCATTGGCCAGCCCAGCAGCCTCGTACACCTGTGACAAAGATTAATTAAATTAGTAATACCAAACTAGTGACGGGTAATACAAACAAAGTAACATAGAATCAAACCAGCTACCTTCTGATTACAGCAGTACTATAATCACTCAACCACCAAGCTGACATAAAAACTTTTACTCATACCAGTACTCATAACGTTTTTAATATGTTACATTTTAACAAGTTACCTTTAAGCATGTTACATTTTAAAAGGTTACAATTTTACATGTTACATTTTTACATGTTACATTTTAATATGTTACATTTTAACACGTTACATTTAAGCATGTTACATTTTAAAATGTTACATTTTAACACGTTACATTTTAACATGTTACATTTTAACTTCTTATATTTCCACATGTTACATTTTTACATGTTACATTTTAACATGTTTTACGATCAAGTCATTCCCTTGCAACTGACCTGGTAGCCTCGTCTAGTATGAGGATGGATGGGATTTTCAGTAGAGCGCGGGCGATAGCTATCCTCTGTTTCTGGCCCCCAGACACGGTAACTCCTCTCTCCCCCAGAATGGTACTGTAGCCATCAGGGAACTGTCGGATAAAACTGTCAGCATTGGCCAGCCCAGCAGCCTCGTACACCTGTGACAAAGATTAATTAAATTAGTAATACCAAACTAGTGACAGGTAATACAAACAAAGTAACATAGAATCAAACCAGCTACCTTCTAATTACAAGGCGAGTACAGCAGTACTATAATCACTCAACCACCAAGCTGACATAAAAACTTTTACTCATACCAGTACTCATAACGTTTTTAATGTGTTACATTTTAACAAGTTACCTTTAAGCATGTTACATTTTAAAAGGTTACAATTTTACATGTTACATTTTTACATGTTACAATTTAATATGTTACATTTTAACACGTTACATTTAAGCATGTTACATTTTAAAAGGTTACAATTTTAACACGTTACATTTTAACATGTTACATTTTAACTTCTTATATTTCCACATGTTACATTTTTACATGTTACATTTTAACATGTTTTACGATCAAGTCATTCCCTTGCAACTGACCTGGTAGTCGTCGTCGTCGTCGTCGTCGTCGTCGTCGTCGTCGTCGTCGTCGTCGTCGTCGTCGTCGTCGTCGTCATATTTACATGTTACATTTTAACATTTTTTATGATCAAGTATTTCCCTTGCAACTGACCTGGTAGCCTCGTCTAGTATGAGGATGGATGAGATTTTCAGTAGAGCGCGGGCGATAGCTATCCTCTGTTTCTGGCCCCCAGACACGGTAACTCCTCTCTCCCCCAGAATGGTACTGTAGCCATCAGGGAACTGTCGGAAAAAATTCTCAGCATTGGCCAGCCCAGCAGCCTCGTACACCTGTGACAAAGATTAATTAAATTAGTAATACCAAACTAGTGACGGGTAATACAAACAAAGTAACATAGAATCAAACCAGCTACCTTCTGATTACAGCAATACTATAATCACTCAACCACCAAGCTGACATAAAAACTTTTACTCATACCAGTACTCATAACGTTTTTAATATGTTACATTTTAACAAGTTACCTTTAAGCATGTTACATTTTAAAAGGTTACAATTTTACATGTTACATTTTTACATGTTACATTTTAATATGTTACATTTTAACACGTTACATTTAAGCATGTTACATTTTAAAATGTTACATTTTAACACGTTACATTTTAACATGTTACATTTTAACTTCTTATATTTCCACATGTTACATTTTTACATGTTACATTTTAACATGTTTTACGATCAAGTCATTCCCTTGCAACTGACCTGGTAGCCTCGTCTAGTATGAGGATGGATGGGATTTTCAGTAGAGCGCGGGCGATAGCTATCCTCTGTTTCTGGCCCCCAGACACGGTAACTCCTCTCTCCCCCAGAATGGTACTGTAGCCATCAGGGAACTGTCGGATAAAACTGTCAGCATTGGCCAGCCCAGCAGCCTCGTACACCTGTGACAAAGATTAATTAAATTAGTAATACCAAACTAGTGACAGGTAATACAAACAAAGTAACATAGAATCAAACCAGCTACCTTCTAATTACAAGGCGAGTACAGCAGTACTATAATCACTCAACCACCAAGCTGACATAAAAACTTTTACTCATACCAGTACTCATAACGTTTTTAATGTGTTACATTTTAACAAGTTACCTTTAAGCATGTTACATTTTAAAAGGTTACAATTTTACATGTTACATTTTTACATGTTACAATTTAATATGTTACATTTTAACACGTTACATTTAAGCATGTTACATTTTAAAAGGTTACAATTTTAACACGTTACATTTTAACATGTTACATTTTAACTTCTTATATTTCCACATGTTACATTTTTACATGTTACATTTTAACATGTTTTACGATCAAGTCATTCCCTTGCAACTGAACTGGTGGTGGTGTCGTCGTCGTCGTCGTCGTCGTCGTCGTCGTCGTCGTCGTCGTCGTCGTCGTCGTCGTCGTCGTCGTCGTCGTCGTCGTCGTCGTCGTCGTCGTCGTCGTCGTCGTCGTCGTCGTCGTCGTCGTCGTCGTCGTCGTCGTCGTCGTCGTCGTCGTCGTCGTCGTCGTCGTCGTCGTCGTCGTCGTCGTCGTCGTCGTCGTCGTCGTCGTCGTCGTCGTCGTCGTCGTCGTCGTCGTCGTCGTCGTCGTCGTCGTCGTCGTCGTCGTCGTCGTCGTCGTCGTCGTCGTCGTCGTCGTCGTCGTCGTCGTCGTCGTCGTCGTCGTCGTCGTCGTCGTCGTCGTCGTCGTCGTCGTCGTCGTCGTCGTCGTCGTCGTCGTCGTCGTCGTCGTCGTCGTCGTCGTCGTCGTCGTCGTCGTCGTCGTCGTCGTCGTCGTCGTCGTCGTCGTCGTCGTCGTCGTCGTCGTCGTCGTCGTCGTCGTCGTCGTCGTCGTCGTCGTCGTCGTCGTCGTCGTCGTCGTCGTCGTCGTCGTCGTCGTCGTCGTCGTCGTCGTCGTCGTCGTCGTCGTCGTCGTCGTCGTCGTCGTCGTCGTCGTCGTCGTCGTCGTCGTCGTCGTCGTCGTCGTCGTCGTCGTCGTCGTCGTCGTCGTCGTCGTCGTCGTCGTCGTCGTCGTCGTCGTCGTCGTCGTCGTCGTCGTCGTCGTCGTCGTCGTCTACATTTTTACATTTTACATATTTACATGTTACATTTTAACATGTTTTACGATCAAGTCATTCCCTTGCAACTGACCTGGTAGCCTCGTCTAGTATGAGGATGGATGGGATTTTCACTAGAGCGCGTGCGATAACTATCCTCTGTTTCTGGCCCCCAGACACGGTAACTCCTCTCTCCCCCAGAATGGTACTGTAGCCATCAGGGAACTGTCGGATAAAACTCTCAGCATTGGCCAGCCCAGCAGCCTCGTACACCTGTGACAAAGATTAATTAAATTAGTAATACCAAACTAGTGACGGGTAATACAAACAAAGTAACATAGAATCAAACCAGCTACCTTCTGATTACAGCAGTACTATAATCACTCAACCACCAAGCTGACATAAAAACTTTTACTCATACCAGTACTCATAACGTTTTTAATATGTTACATTTTAACAAGTTACCTTTAAGCATGTTACATTTTAAAAGGTTACAATTTTACATGTTACATTTTTACATGTTACATTTTAATATGTTACATTTTAACACGTTACATTTAAGCATGTTACATTTTAAAATGTTACATTTTAACACGTTACATTTTAACATGTTACATTTTAACTTCTTATATTTCCACATGTTACATTTTTACATGTTACATTTTAACATGTTTTACGATCAAGTCATTCCCTTGCAACTGACCTGGTAGCCTCGTCTAGTATGAGGATGGATGGGATTTTCAGTAGAGCGCGGGCGATAGCTATCCTCTGTTTCTGGCCCCCAGACACGGTAACTCCTCTCTCCCCCAGAATGGTACTGTAGCCATCAGGGAACTGTCGGATAAAACTGTCAGCATTGGCCAGCCCAGCAGCCTCGTACACCTGTGACAAAGATTAATTAAATTAGTAATACCAAACTAGTGACAGGTAATACAAACAAAGTAACATAGAATCAAACCAGCTACCTTCTAATTACAAGGCGAGTACAGCAGTACTATAATCACTCAACCACCAAGCTGACATAAAAACTTTTACTCATACCAGTACTCATAACGTTTTTAATGTGTTACATTTTAACAAGTTACCTTTAAGCATGTTACATTTTAAAAGGTTACAATTTTACATGTTACATTTTTACATGTTACAATTTAATATGTTACATTTTAACACGTTACATTTAAGCATGTTACATTTTAAAAGGTTACAATTTTAACACGTTACATTTTAACATGTTACATTTTAACTTCTTATATTTCCACATGTTACATTTTTACATGTTACATTTTAACATGTTTTACGATCAAGTCATTCCCTTGCAACTGACCTGGTAGTCGTCGTCGTCGTCGTCGTCGTCGTCGTCGTCGTCGTCGTCGTCGTCGTCGTCGTCGTCGTCATATTTACATGTTACATTTTAACATTTTTTATGATCAAGTATTTCCCTTGCAACTGACCTGGTAGCCTCGTCTAGTATGAGGATGGATGAGATTTTCAGTAGAGCGCGGGCGATAGCTATCCTCTGTTTCTGGCCCCCAGACACGGTAACTCCTCTCTCCCCCAGAATGGTACTGTAGCCATCAGGGAACTGTCGGAAAAAATTCTCAGCATTGGCCAGCCCAGCAGCCTCGTACACCTGTGACAAAGATTAATTAAATTAGTAATACCAAACTAGTGACGGGTAATACAAACAAAGTAACATAGAATCAAACCAGCTACCTTCTGATTACAGCAATACTATAATCACTCAACCACCAAGCTGACATAAAAACTTTTACTCATACCAGTACTCATAACGTTTTTAATATGTTACATTTTAACAAGTTACCTTTAAGCATGTTACATTTTAAAAGGTTACAATTTTACATGTTACATTTTTACATGTTACATTTTAATATGTTACATTTTAACACGTTACATTTAAGCATGTTACATTTTAAAATGTTACATTTTAACACGTTACATTTTAACATGTTACATTTTAACTTCTTATATTTCCACATGTTACATTTTTACATGTTACATTTTAACATGTTTTACGATCAAGTCATTCCCTTGCAACTGACCTGGTAGCCTCGTCTAGTATGAGGATGGATGGGATTTTCAGTAGAGCGCGGGCGATAGCTATCCTCTGTTTCTGGCCCCCAGACACGGTAACTCCTCTCTCCCCCAGAATGGTACTGTAGCCATCAGGGAACTGTCGGATAAAACTGTCAGCATTGGCCAGCCCAGCAGCCTCGTACACCTGTGACAAAGATTAATTAAATTAGTAATACCAAACTAGTGACAGGTAATACAAACAAAGTAACATAGAATCAAACCAGCTACCTTCTAATTACAAGGCGAGTACAGCAGTACTATAATCACTCAACCACCAAGCTGACATAAAAACTTTTACTCATACCAGTACTCATAACGTTTTTAATGTGTTACATTTTAACAAGTTACCTTTAAGCATGTTACATTTTAAAAGGTTACAATTTTACATGTTACATTTTTACATGTTACAATTTAATATGTTACATTTTAACACGTTACATTTAAGCATGTTACATTTTAAAAGGTTACAATTTTAACACGTTACATTTTAACATGTTACATTTTAACTTCTTATATTTCCACATGTTACATTTTTACATGTTACATTTTAACATGTTTTACGATCAAGTCATTCCCTTGCAACTGAACTGGTGGTGGTGTCGTCGTCGTCGTCGTCGTCGTCGTCGTCGTCGTCGTCGTCGTCGTCGTCGTCGTCGTCGTCGTCGTCGTCGTCGTCGTCGTCGTCGTCGTCGTCGTCGTCGTCGTCGTCGTCGTCGTCGTCGTCGTCGTCGTCGTCGTCGTCGTCGTCGTCGTCGTCGTCGTCGTCGTCGTCGTCGTCGTCGTCGTCGTCGTCGTCGTCGTCGTCGTCGTCGTCGTCGTCGTCGTCGTCGTCGTCGTCGTCGTCGTCGTCGTCGTCGTCGTCGTCGTCGTCGTCGTCGTCGTCGTCGTCGTCGTCGTCGTCGTCGTCGTCGTCGTCGTCGTCGTCGTCGTCGTCGTCGTCGTCGTCGTCGTCGTCGTCGTCGTCGTCGTCGTCGTCGTCGTCGTCGTCGTCGTCGTCGTCGTCGTCGTCGTCGTCGTCGTCGTCGTCGTCGTCGTCGTCGTCGTCGTCGTCGTCGTCGTCGTCGTCGTCGTCGTCGTCGTCGTCGTCGTCGTCGTCGTCGTCGTCGTCGTCGTCGTCGTCGTCGTCGTCGTCGTCGTCGTCGTCGTCGTCGTCGTCGTCGTCGTCGTCGTCGTCGTCGTCGTCGTCGTCGTCGTCGTCGTCGTCGTCGTCGTCGTCGTCGTCGTCGTCGTCGTCGTCGTCGTCGTCGTCGTCGTCGTCGTCGTCGTCGTCGTCGTCGTCGTCGTCGTCGTCTACATTTTTACATTTTACATATTTACATGTTACATTTTAACATGTTTTACGATCAAGTCATTCCCTTGCAACTGACCTGGTAGCCTCGTCTAGTATGAGGATGGATGGGATTTTCACTAGAGCGCGTGCGATAGCTATCCTCTGTTTCTGGCCCCCAGACACGGTAACTCCTCTCTCCCCCAGAATGGTACTTTAGCCATCAGGGAACTGTCGGATAAAACTCTCAGCATTGGCCAGCCCAGCAGCCTCGTACACCTGTGACAAAGATTAATTAAATTAGTAATACCAAACTAGTGACGGGTAATACAAACAAAGTAACATAGAATCAAACCAGCTACCTTCTGATTACAGCAGTACTATAATCACTCAACCACCAAGCTGACATAAAAACTTTTACTCATACCAGTACTCATAACGTTTTTAATATGTTACATTTTAACAAGTTACCTTTAAGCATGTTACATTTTAAAAGGTTACAATTTTACATGTTACATTTTTACATGTTACATTTTAATATGTTACATTTTAACACGTTACATTTAAGCATGTTACATTTTAAAATGTTACATTTTAACACGTTACATTTTAACATGTTACATTTTAACTTCTTATATTTCCACATGTTACATTTTTACATGTTACATTTTAACATGTTTTACGATCAAGTCATTCCCTTGCAACTGACCTGGTAGCCTCGTCTAGTATGAGGATGGATGGGATTTTCAGTAGAGCGCGGGCGATAGCTATCCTCTGTTTCTGGCCCCCAGACACGGTAACTCCTCTCTCCCCCAGAATGGTACTGTAGCCATCAGGGAACTGTCGGATAAAACTGTCAGCATTGGCCAGCCCAGCAGCCTCGTACACCTGTGACAAAGATTAATTAAATTAGTAATACCAAACTAGTGACAGGTAATACAAACAAAGTAACATAGAATCAAACCAGCTACCTTCTAATTACAAGGCGAGTACAGCAGTACTATAATCACTCAACCACCAAGCTGACATAAAAACTTTTACTCATACCAGTACTCATAACGTTTTTAATGTGTTACATTTTAACAAGTTACCTTTAAGCATGTTACATTTTAAAAGGTTACAATTTTACATGTTACATTTTTACATGTTACAATTTAATATGTTACATTTTAACACGTTACATTTAAGCATGTTACATTTTAAAAGGTTACAATTTTAACACGTTACATTTTAACATGTTACATTTTAACTTCTTATATTTCCACATGTTACATTTTTACATGTTACATTTTAACATGTTTTACGATCAAGTCATTCCCTTGCAACTGACCTGGTAGTCGTCGTCGTCGTCGTCGTCGTCGTCGTCGTCGTCGTCGTCGTCGTCGTCGTCGTCGTCGTCGTCGTCGTCGTCGTCGTCGTCGTCGTCGTCGTCGTCGTCGTCGTCGTCGTCGTCGTCGTCGTCGTCGTCGTCGTCGTCGTCGTCGTCGTCGTCGTCATATTTACATGTTACATTTTAACATTTTTTATGATCAAGTATTTCCCTTGCAACTGACCTGGTAGCCTCGTCTAGTATGAGGATGGATGAGATTTTCAGTAGAGCGCGGGCGATAGCTATCCTCTGTTTCTGGCCCCCAGACACGGTAACTCCTCTCTCCCCCAGAATGGTACTGTAGCCATCAGGGAACTGTCGGAAAAAACTCTCAGCATTGGCCAGCCCAGCAGCCTCGTACACCTGTGACAAAGATTAATTAAATTAGTAATACCAAACTAGTGACGGGTAATACAAACAAAGTAACATAGAATCAAACCAGCTACCTTCTGATTACAGCAATACTATAATCACTCAACCACCAAGCTGACATAAAAACTTTTACTCATACCAGTACTCATAACGTTTTTAATGTGTTACATTTTAACAAGTTACCTTTAAGCATGTTACATTTTAAAAGGTTACAATTTTACATGTTACATTTTTACATGTTACAATTTAATATGTTACATTTTAACACGTTACATTTAAGCATGTTACATTTTAAAAGGTTACAATTTTAACACGTTACATTTTAACATGTTACATTTTAACTTCTTATATTTCCACATGTTACATTTTTACATGTTACATTTTAACATGTTTTACGATCAAGTCATTCCCTTGCAACTGACCTGGTCGTCGTCGTCGTCGTCGTCGTCGTCGTCGTCGTCGTCGTCGTCGTCGTCGTCGTCGTCGTCGTCGTCGTCGTCGTCGTCGTCGTCGTCGTCGTCGTCGTCGTCGTCGTCGTCGTCGTCGTCGTCGTCGTCGTCGTCGTCGTCGTCGTCGTCGTCGTCGTCGTCGTCGTCGTCGTCGTCGTCGTCGTCGTCGTCGTCGTCGTCGTCGTCGTCGTCGTCGTCGTCGTCGTCGTCGTCGTCGTCGTCGTCGTCGTCGTCGTCGTCGTCGTCGTCGTCGTCGTCGTCGTCGTCGTCGTCGTCGTCGTCGTCGTCGTCGTCGTCGTCGTCGTCGTCGTCGTCGTCGTCGTCGTCGTCGTCGTCGTCGTCGTCGTCGTCGTCGTCGTCGTCGTCGTCGTCGTCGTCGTCGTCGTCGTCGTCGTCGTCGTCGTCGTCGTCGTCGTCGTCGTCGTCGTCGTCGTCGTCGTCGTCGTCGTCGTCGTCGTCGTCGTCGTCGTCGTCGTCGTCGTCGTCGTCGTCGTCGTCGTCGTCGTCGTCGTCGTCGTCGTCGTCGTCGTCGTCGTCGTCGTCGTCGTCGTCGTCGTCGTCGTCGTCGTCGTCGTCGTCGTCGTCGTCATATTTACATGTTACATTTTAACATTTTTTATGATCAAGTATTTCCCTTGCAACTGACCTGGTAGCCTCGTCTAGTATGAGGATGGATGGGATTTTCAGTAGAGCGCGGGCGATAGCTATCCTCTGTTTCTGGCCCCCAGACACGGTAACTCCTCTCTCCCCCAGAATGGTACTGTAGCCATCAGGGAACTGTCGGAAAAAACTCTCAGCATTGGCCAGCCCAGCAGCCTCGTACACCTGTGACAAAGATTAATTAAATTAGTAATACCAAACTAGTGACGGGTAATACAAACAAAGTAACATAGAATCAAACCAGCTACCTTCTGATTACAGCAATACTATAATCACTCAACCACCAAGCTGACATAAAAACTTTTACTCATACCAGTACTCATAACGTTTTTAATATGTTACATTTTAACAAGTTACCTTTAAGCATGTTACATTTTAAAAGGTTACAATTTTACATGTTACATTTTTACATGTTACATTTTAATATGTTACATTTTAACACGTTACATTTAAGCATGTTACATTTTAAAATGTTACATTTTAACACGTTACATTTTAACATGTTACATTTTAACTTCTTATATTTCCACATGTTACATTTTTACATGTTACATTTCATGTTTTACGATCAAGTCATTCCCTTGCAACTGACCTGGTAGCCTCGTCTAGTATGAGGATGGATGGGATTTTCAGTAGAGCGCGGGCGATAGCTATCCTCTGTTTCTGGCCCCCAGACACGGTAACTCCTCTTTCCCCCAGAATGGTACTGTAGCCATCAGGGAACTGTCGGAAAAAACTCTCAGCATTGGCCAGCCCAGCAGCCTCGTACACCTGTGACAAAGATTAATTAAATTAGTAATACCAAACTAGTGACGGGTAATACAAACAAAGTAACATAGAATCAAACCAGCTACCTTCTGATTACAGCAATACTATAATCACTCAACCACCAAGCTGACATAAAAACTTTTACTCATACCAGTACTCATAACGTTTTTAATATGTTACATTTTAACAAGTTACCTTTAAGCATGTTACATTTTAAAAGGTTACAATTTTACATGTTACATTTTTACATGTTACATTTTAATATGTTACATTTTAACACGTTACATTTAAGCATGTTACATTTTAAAATGTTACATTTTAACACGTTACATTTTAACATGTTACATTTTAACTTCTTATATTTCCACATGTTACATTTTTACATGTTACATTTTAACATGTTTTACGATCAAGTCATTCCCTTGCAACTGACCTGGTAGCCTCGTCTAGTATGAGGATGGATGGGATTTTCAGTAGAGCGCGGGCGATAGCTATCCTCTGTTTCTGGCCCCCAGACACGGTAACTCCTCTCTCCCCCAGAATGGTACTGTAGCCATCAGGGAACTGTCGGATAAAACTGTCAGCATTGGCCAGCCCAGCAGCCTCGTACACCTGTGACAAAGATTAATTAAATTAGTAATACCAAACTAGTGACAGGTAATACAAACAAAGTAACATAGAATCAAACCAGCTACCTTCTAATTACAAGGCGAGTACAGCAGTACTATAATCACTCAACCACCAAGCTGACATAAAAACTTTTACTCATACCAGTACTCATAACGTTTTTAATGTGTTACATTTTAACAAGTTACCTTTAAGCATGTTACATTTTAAAAGGTTACAATTTTACATGTTACATTTTTACATGTTACAATTTAATATGTTACATTTTAACACGTTACATTTAAGCATGTTACATTTTAAAAGGTTACAATTTTAACACGTTACATTTTAACATGTTACATTTTAACTTCTTATATTTCCACATGTTACATTTTTACATGTTACATTTTAACATGTTTTACGATCAAGTCATTCCCTTGCAACTGACCTGGTAGTCGTCGTCGTCGTCGTCGTCGTCGTCGTCGTCGTCGTCGTCGTCGTCGTCGTCGTCGTCGTCGTCGTCGTCGTCGTCGTCATATTTACATGTTACATTTTAACATTTTTTATGATCAAGTATTTCCCTTGCAACTGACCTGGTAGCCTCGTCTAGTATGAGGATGGATGAGATTTTCAGTAGAGCGCGGGCGATAGCTATCCTCTGTTTCTGGCCCCCAGACACGGTAACTCCTCTCTCCCCCAGAATGGTACTGTAGCCATCAGGGAACTGTCGGAAAAAACTCTCAGCATTGGCCAGCCCAGCAGCCTCGTACACCTGTGACAAAGATTAATTAAATTAGTAATACCAAACTAGTGACGGGTAATACAAACAAAGTAACATAGAATCAAACCAGCTACCTTCTGATTACAGCAATACTATAATCACTCAACCACCAAGCTGACATAAAAACTTTTACTCATACCAGTACTCATAACGTTTTTAATATGTTACATTTTAACAAGTTACCTTTAAGAATGTTACATTTTAAAAGGTTACAATTTTACATGTTACATTTTTACATGTTACATTTTAATATGTTACATTTTAACACGTTACATTTAAGCATGTTACATTTTAAAATGTTACATTTTAACACGTTACATTTTAACATGTTACATTTTAACTTCTTATATTTCCACATGTTACATTTTTACATGTTACATTTTAACATGTTTTACGATCAAGTCATTCCCTTGCAACTGACCTGGTAGCCTCGTCTAGTATGAGGATGGATGGGATTTTCAGTAGAGCGCGGGCGATAGCTATCCTCTGTTTCTGGCCCCCAGACACGGTAACTCCTCTCTCCCCCAGAATGGTACTGTAGCCATCAGGGAACTGTCGGATAAAACTGTCAGCATTGGCCAGCCCAGCAGCCTCGTACACCTGTGACAAAGATTAATTAAATTAGTAATACCAAACTAGTGACAGGTAATACAAACAAAGTAACATTGAATCAAACCAGCTACCTTCTAATTACAAGGCGAGTACAGCAGTACTATAATCACTCAACCACCAAGCTGACATAAAAACTTTTACTCATACCAGTACTCATAACGTTTTTAATGTGTTACATTTTAACAAGTTACCTTTAAGCATGTTACATTTTAAAAGGTTACAATTTTACATGTTACATTTTTACATGTTACAATTTAATATGTTACATTTTAACACGTTACATTTAAGCATGTTACATTTTAAAAGGTTACAATTTTAACACGTTACATTTTAACATGTTACATTTTAACTTCTTATATTTCCACATGTTACATTTTTACATGTTACATTTTAACATGTTTTACGATCAAGTCATTCCCTTGCAACTGACCTGGTAGTCGTCGTCGTCGTCGTCGTCGTCGTCGTCGTCGTCGTCGTCGTCGTCGTCGTCGTCGTCGTCGTCGTCGTCGTCGTCGTCGTCGTCGTCGTCGTCGTCGTCGTCGTCGTCGTCGTCGTCGTCGTCATATTTACATGTTACATTTTAACATTTTTTATGATCAAGTATTTCCCTTGCAACTGACCTGGTAGCCTCGTCTAGTATGAGGATGGATGAGATTTTCAGTAGAGCGCGGGCGATAGCTATCCTCTGTTTCTGGCCCCCAGACACGGTAACTCCTCTCTCCCCCAGAATGGTACTGTAGCCATCAGGGAACTGTCGGAAAAAACTCTCAGCATTGGCCAGCCCAGCAGCCTCGTACACCTGTGACAAAGATTAATTAAATTAGTAATACCAAACTAGTGACGGGTAATACAAACAAAGTAACATAGAATCAAACCAGCTACCTTCTGATTACAGCAATACTATAATCACTCAACCACCAAGCTGACATAAAAACTTTTACTCATACCAGTACTCATAACGTTTTTAATATGTTACATTTTAACAAGTTACCTTTAAGCATGTTACATTTTAAAAGGTTACAATTTTACATGTTACATTTTTACATGTTACATTTTAATATGTTACATTTTAACACGTTACATTTAAGCATGTTACATTTTAAAATGTAACATTTTAACACGTTACATTTTAACATGTTACATTTTAACTTCTTATATTTCCACATGTTACATTTTTACATGTTACATTTTAACATGTTTTACGATCAAGTCATTCCCTTGCAACTGACCTGGTAGCCTCGTCTAGTATGAGGATGGATGGGATTTTCAGTAGAGCGCGGGCGATAGCTATCCTCTGTTTCTGGCCCCCAGACACGGTAACTCCTCTCTCCCCCAGAATGGTACTGTAGCCATCAGGGAACTGTCGGATAAAACTGTCAGCATTGGCCAGCCCAGCAGCCTCGTACACCTGTGACAAAGATTAATTAAATTAGTAATACCAAACTAGTGACAGGTAATACAAACAAAGTAACATAGAATCAAACCAGCTACCTTCTAATTACAAGGCGAGTACAGCAGTACTATAATCACTCAACCACCAAGCTGACATAAAAACTTTTACTCATACCAGTACTCATAACGTTTTTAATGTGTTACATTTTAACAAGTTACCTTTAAGCATGTTACATTTTAAAAGGTTACAATTTTACATGTTACATTTTTACATGTTACAATTTAATATGTTACATTTTAACACGTTACATTTAAGCATGTTACATTTTAAAAGGTTACAATTTTAACACGTTACATTTTAACATGTTACATTTTAACTTCTTATATTTCCACATGTTACATTTTTACATGTTACATTTTAACATGTTTTACGATCAAGTCATTCCCTTGCAACTGACCTGGTAGTCGTCGTCGTCGTCGTCGTCGTCGTCGTCGTCGTCGTCGTCGTCGTCGTCGTCGTCGTCGTCGTCGTCGTCATATTTACATGTTACATTTTAACATTTTTTATGATCAAGTATTTCCCTTGCAACTGACCTGGTAGCCTCGTCTAGTATGAGGATGGATGAGATTTTCAGTAGAGCGCGGGCGATAGCTATCCTCTGTTTCTGGCCCCCAGACACGGTAACTCCTCTCTCCCCCAGAATGGTACTGTAGCCATCAGGGAACTGTCGGAAAAAACTCTCAGCATTGGCCAGCCCAGCAGCCTCGTACACCTGTGACAAAGATTAATTAAATTAGTAATACCAAACTAGTGACGGGTAATACAAACAAAGTAACATAGAATCAAACCAGCTACCTTCTGATTACAGCAATACTATAATCACTCAACCACCAAGCTGACATAAAAACTTTTACTCATACCAGTACTCATAACGTTTTTAATATGTTACATTTTAACAAGTTACCTTTAAGAATGTTACATTTTAAAAGGTTACAATTTTACATGTTACATTTTTACATGTTACATTTTAATATGTTACATTTTAACACGTTACATTTAAGCATGTTACATTTTAAAATGTTACATTTTAACACGTTACATTTTAACATGTTACATTTTAACTTCTTATATTTCCACATGTTACATTTTTACATGTTACATTTTAACATGTTTTACGATCAAGTCATTCCCTTGCAACTGACCTGGTAGCCTCGTCTAGTATGAGGATGGATGGGATTTTCAGTAGAGCGCGGGCGATAGCTATCCTCTGTTTCTGGCCCCCAGACACGGTAACTCCTCTCTCCCCCAGAATGGTACTGTAGCCATCAGGGAACTGTCGGATAAAACTGTCAGCATTGGCCAGCCCAGCAGCCTCGTACACCTGTGACAAAGATTAATTAAATTAGTAATACCAAACTAGTGACAGGTAATACAAACAAAGTAACATTGAATCAAACCAGCTACCTTCTAATTACAAGGCGAGTACAGCAGTACTATAATCACTCAACCACCAAGCTGACATAAAAACTTTTACTCATACCAGTACTCATAACGTTTTTAATGTGTTACATTTTAACAAGTTACCTTTAAGCATGTTACATTTTAAAAGGTTACAATTTTACATGTTACATTTTTACATGTTACAATTTAATATGTTACATTTTAACACGTTACATTTAAGCATGTTACATTTTAAAAGGTTACAATTTTAACACGTTACATTTTAACATGTTACATTTTAACTTCTTATATTTCCACATGTTACATTTTTACATGTTACATTTTAACATGTTTTACGATCAAGTCATTCCCTTGCAACTGACCTGGTAGTCGTCGTCGTCGTCGTCGTCGTCGTCGTCGTCGTCGTCGTCGTCGTCGTCGTCGTCGTCGTCGTCGTCGTCGTCGTCGTCGTCGTCGTCGTCGTCGTCGTCGTCGTCGTCGTCGTCATATTTACATGTTACATTTTAACATTTTTTATGATCAAGTATTTCCCTTGCAACTGACCTGGTAGCCTCGTCTAGTATGAGGATGGATGAGATTTTCAGTAGAGCGCGGGCGATAGCTATCCTCTGTTTCTGGCCCCCAGACACGGTAACTCCTCTCTCCCCCAGAATGGTACTGTAGCCATCAGGGAACTGTCGGAAAAAACTCTCAGCATTGGCCAGCCCAGCAGCCTCGTACACCTGTGACAAAGATTAATTAAATTAGTAATACCAAACTAGTGACGGGTAATACAAACAAAGTAACATAGAATCAAACCAGCTACCTTCTGATTACAGCAATACTATAATCACTCAACCACCAAGCTGACATAAAAACTTTTACTCATACCAGTACTCATAACGTTTTTAATATGTTACATTTTAACAAGTTACCTTTAAGCATGTTACATTTTAAAAGGTTACAATTTTACATGTTACATTTTTACATGTTACATTTTAATATGTTACATTTTAACACGTTACATTTAAGCATGTTACATTTTAAAATGTTACATTTTAACACGTTACATTTTAACATGTTACATTTTAACTTCTTATATTTCCACATGTTACATTTTTACATGTTACATTTTAACATGTTTTACGATCAAGTCATTCCCTTGCAACTGACCTGGTAGCCTCGTCTAGTATGAGGATGGATGGGATTTTCAGTAGAGCGCGGGCGATAGCTATCCTCTGTTTCTGGCCCCCAGACACGGTAACTCCTCTCTCCCCCAGAATGGTACTGTAGCCATCAGGGAACTGTCGGATAAAACTGTCAGCATTGGCCAGCCCAGCAGCCTCGTACACCTGTGACAAAGATTAATTGAATTAGTAATACCAAACTAGTGACAGGTAATACAAACAAAGTAACATAGAATCAAACCAGCTACCTTCTAATTACAAGGCGAGTACAGCAGTACTATAATCACTCAACCACCAAGCTGACATAAAAACTTTTACTCATACCAGTACTCATAACGTTTTTAATGTGTTACATTTTAACAAGTTACCTTTAAGCATGTTACATTTTAAAAGGTTACAATTTTACATGTTACATTTTTACATGTTACAATTTAATATGTTACATTTTATCAAGTCATTCCCTTGCAACTGAACTGGTGGTGGTGGTGGTGGTGGTGGTGGTGGTGGTGGTGGCGGCGGCGTCGTCGTCGTCGTCGTCGTCGTCGTCGTCGTCGTCGTCGTCGTCGTCGTCGTCGTCGTCGTCGTCGTCGTCGTCGTCGTCGTCGTCGTCGTCGTCGTCGTCGTCGTCGTCGTCGTCGTCGTCGTCGTCGTCGTCGTCGTCGTCGTCGTCGTCGTCGTCGTCGTCGTCGTCGTCGTCGTCGTCGTCGTCGTCGTCGTCGTCGTCGTCGTCGTCGTCGTCGTCGTCGTCGTCGTCGTCGTCGTCGTCGTCGTCGTCGTCGTCGTCGTCGTCGTCGTCGTCGTCGTCGTCGTCGTCGTCGTCGTCGTCGTCGTCGTCGTCGTCGTCGTCGTCGTCGTCGTCGTCGTCGTCGTCGTCGTCGTCGTCGTCGTCGTCGTCGTCGTCGTCGTCGTCGTCGTCGTCGTCGTCGTCGTCGTCGTCGTCGTCGTCGTCGTCGTCGTCGTCGTCGTCGTCGTCGTCGTCGTCGTCGTCGTCGTCGTCGTCGTCGTCGTCGTCGTCGTCGTCGTCGTCGTCGTCGTCGTCGTCGTCGTCGTCGTCGTCGTCGTCGTCGTCGTCGTCGTCGTCGTCGTCGTCGTCGTCGTCGTCGTCGTCGTCGTCGTCGTCGTCGTCGTCGTCGTCGTCGTCGTCGTCGTCGTCGTCGTCGTCGTCGTCGTCGTCGTCGTCGTCGTCGTCGTCGTCGTCGTCGTCGTCGTCGTCGTCGTCGTCGTCGTCGTCGTCGTCGTCGTCGTCGTCGTCGTCGTCGTCGTCGTCGTCGTCGTCGTCGTCGTCATATTTACATGTTACATTTTAACATTTTTTATGATCAAGTATTTCCCTTGCAACTGACCTGGTAGCCTCGTCTAGTATGAGGATGGATGGGATTTTCAGTAGAGCGCGGGCGATAGCTATCCTCTGTTTCTGGCCCCCAGACACGGTAACTCCTCTCTCCCCCAGAATGGTACTGTAGCCATCAGGGAACTGTCGGAAAAAACTCTCAGCATTGGCCAGCCCAGCAGCCTCGTACACCTGTGACAAAGATTAATTAAATTAGTAATACCAAACTAGTGACGGGTAATACAAACAAAGTAACATAGAATCAAACCAGCTACCTTCTGATTACAGCAATACTATAATCACTCAACCACCAAGCTGACATAAAAACTTTTACTCATACCAGTACTCATAACGTTTTTAATATGTTACATTTTAACAAGTTACCTTTAAGCATGTTACATTTTAAAAGGTTACAATTTTACATGTTACATTTTTACATGTTACATTTTAATATGTTACATTTTAACACGTTACATTTAAGCATGTTACATTTTAAAATGTTACATTTTAACACGTTACATTTTAACATGTTACATTTTAACTTCTTATATTTCCACATGTTACATTTTTACATGTTACATTTTAACATGTTTTACGATCAAGTCATTCCCTTGCAACTGACCTGGTAGCCTCGTCTAGTATGAGGATGGATGGGATTTTCAGTAGAGCGCGGGCGATAGCTATCCTCTGTTTCTGGCCCCCAGACACGGTAACTCCTCTTTCCCCCAGAATGGTACTGTAGCCATCAGGGAACTGTCGGAAAAAACTCTCAGCATTGGCCAGCCCAGCAGCCTCGTACACCTGTGACAAAGATTAATTAAATTAGTAATACCAAACTAGTGACGGGTAATACAAACAAAGTAACATAGAATCAAACCAGCTACCTTCTGATTACAGCAATACTATAATCACTCAACCACCAAGCTGACATAAAAACTTTTACTCATACCAGTACTCATAACGTTTTTAATATGTTACATTTTAACAAGTTACCTTTAAGCATGTTACATTTTAAAAGGTTACAATTTTACATGTTACATTTTTACATGTTACATTTTAATATGTTACATTTTAACACGTTACATTTAAGCATGTTACATTTTAAAATGTTACATTTTAACACGTTACATTTTAACATGTTACATTTTAACTTCTTATATTTCCACATGTTACATTTTTACATGTTACATTTTAACATGTTTTACGATCAAGTCATTCCCTTGCAACTGACCTGGTAGCCTCGTCTAGTATGAGGATGGATGGGATTTTCAGTAGAGCGCGGGCGATAGCTATCCTCTGTTTCTGGCCCCCAGACACGGTAACTCCTCTCTCCCCCAGAATGGTACTGTAGCCATCAGGGAACTGTCGGATAAAACTGTCAGCATTGGCCAGCCCAGCAGCCTCGTACACCTGTGACAAAGATTAATTAAATTAGTAATACCAAACTAGTGACAGGTAATACAAACAAAGTAACATAGAATCAAACCAGCTACCTTCTAATTACAAGGCGAGTACAGCAGTACTATAATCACTCAACCACCAAGCTGACATAAAAACTTTTACTCATACCAGTACTCATAACGTTTTTAATGTGTTACATTTTAACAAGTTACCTTTAAGCATGTTACATTTTAAAAGGTTACAATTTTACATGTTACATTTTTACATGTTACAATTTAATATGTTACATTTTAACACGTTACATTTAAGCATGTTACATTTTAAAAGGTTACAATTTTAACACGTTACATTTTAACATGTTACATTTTAACTTCTTATATTTCCACATGTTACATTTTTACATGTTACATTTTAACATGTTTTACGATCAAGTCATTCCCTTGCAACTGACCTGGTAGTCGTCGTCGTCGTCGTCGTCGTCGTCGTCGTCGTCGTCGTCGTCGTCGTCGTCGTCGTCGTCGTCGTCGTCGTCGTCATATTTACATGTTACATTTTAACATTTTTTATGATCAAGTATTTCCCTTGCAACTGACCTGGTAGCCTCGTCTAGTATGAGGATGGATGAGATTTTCAGTAGAGCGCGGGCGATAGCTATCCTCTGTTTCTGGCCCCCAGACACGGTAACTCCTCTCTCCCCCAGAATGGTACTGTAGCCATCAGGGAACTGTCGGAAAAAACTCTCAGCATTGGCCAGCCCAGCAGCCTCGTACACCTGTGACAAAGATTAATTAAATTAGTAATACCAAACTAGTGACGGGTAATACAAACAAAGTAACATAGAATCAAACCAGCTACCTTCTAATTACAGCAATACTATAATCACTCAACCACCAAGCTGACATAAAAACTTTTACTCATACCAGTACTCATAACGTTTTTAATATGTTACATTTTAACAAGTTACCTTTAAGCATGTTACATTTTAAAAGGTTACAATTTTACATGTTACATTTTTACATGTTACATTTTAATATGTTACATTTTAACACGTTACATTTAAGCATGTTACATTTTAAAATGTTACATTTTAACACGTTACATTTTAACATGTTACATTTTAACTTCTTATATTTCCACATGTTACATTTTTACATGTTACATTTTAACATGTTTTACGATCAAGTCATTCCCTTGCAACTGACCTGGTAGCCTCGTCTAGTATGAGGATGGATGGGATTTTCAGTAGAGCGCGGGCGATAGCTATCCTCTGTTTCTGGCCCCCAGACACGGTAACTCCTCTCTCCCCCAGAATGGTACTGTAGCCATCAGGGAACTGTCGGATAAAACTGTCAGCATTGGCCAGCCCAGCAGCCTCGTACACCTGTGACAAAGATTAATTAAATTAGTAATACCAAACTAGTGACAGGTAATACATACAAAGTAACATAGAATCAAACCAGCTACCTTCTAATTACAAGGCGAGTACAGCAGTACTATAATCACTCAACCACCAAGCTGACATAAAAACTTTTACTCATACCAGTACTCATAACGTTTTTAATGTGTTACATTTTAACAAGTTACCTTTAAGCATGTTACATTTTAAAAGGTTACAATTTTACATGTTACATTTTTACATGTTACAATTTAATATGTTACATTTTATCAAGTCATTCCCTTGCAACTGAACTGGTGGTGGTGGTGGTGGTGGTGGTGGTGGTGGTGGTGGTGGTGGTGGTGGTGGTGGTGGTGGTGTCGTCGTCGTCGTCGTCGTCGTCGTCGTCGTCGTCGTCGTCGTCGTCGTCGTCGTCGTCGTCGTCGTCGTCGTCGTCGTCGTCGTCGTCGTCGTCGTCGTCGTCGTCGTCGTCGTCGTCGTCGTCGTCGTCGTCGTCGTCGTCGTCGTCGTCGTCGTCGTCGTCGTCGTCGTCGTCGTCGTCGTCGTCGTCGTCGTCGTCGTCGTCGTCGTCGTCGTCGTCGTCGTCGTCGTCGTCGTCGTCGTCGTCGTCGTCGTCGTCGTCGTCGTCGTCGTCGTCGTCGTCGTCGTCGTCGTCGTCGTCGTCGTCGTCGTCGTCGTCGTCGTCGTCGTCGTCGTCGTCGTCGTCGTCGTCGTCGTCGTCGTCGTCGTCGTCGTCGTCGTCGTCGTCGTCGTCGTCGTCGTCGTCGTCGTCGTCGTCGTCGTCGTCGTCGTCGTCGTCGTCGTCGTCGTCGTCGTCGTCGTCGTCGTCGTCGTCGTCGTCGTCGTCGTCGTCGTCGTCGTCGTCGTCGTCGTCGTCGTCGTCGTCGTCGTCGTCGTCGTCGTCGTCGTCGTCGTCGTCGTCGTCGTCGTCGTCGTCGTCGTCGTCGTCGTCGTCGTCGTCGTCGTCGTCGTCGTCGTCGTCGTCGTCGTCGTCGTCGTCGTCGTCGTCGTCGTCGTCGTCGTCGTCGTCGTCGTCGTCGTCGTCGTCGTCGTCGTCGTCGTCGTCGTCGTCGTCGTCGTCGTCGTCGTCGTCGTCGTCGTCGTCGTCGTCGTCGTCGTCGTCGTCGTCGTCGTCGTCGTCGTCGTCGTCGTCGTCGTCGTCGTCGTCGTCGTCGTCGTCGTCGTCGTCGTCGTCGTCGTCGTCGTCGTCGTCGTCGTCGTCGTCGTCGTCGTCATATTTACATGTTACATTTTAACATTTTTTATGATCAAGTATTTCCCTTGCAACTGACCTGGTAGCCTCGTCTAGTATGAGGATGGATGGGATTTTCAGTAGAGCGCGGGCGATAGCTATCCTCTGTTTCTGGCCCCCAGACACGGTAACTCCTCTCTCCCCCAGAATGGTACTGTAGCCATCAGGGAACTGTCGGAAAAAACTCTCAGCATTGGCCAGCCCAGCAGCCTCGTACACCTGTGACAAAGATTAATTAAATTAGTAATACCAAACTAGTGACGGGTAATACAAACAAAGTAACATAGAATCAAACCAGCTACCTTCTGATTACAGCAATACTATAATCACTCAACCACCAAGCTGACATAAAAACTTTTACTCATACCAGTACTCATAACGTTTTTAATATGTTACATTTTAACAAGTTACCTTTAAGCATGTTACATTTTAAAAGGTTACAATTTTACATGTTACATTTTTACATGTTACATTTTAATATGTTACATTTTAACACGTTACATTTAAGCATGTTACATTTTAAAATGTTACATTTTAACACGTTACATTTTAACATGTTACATTTTAACTTCTTATATTTCCACATGTTACATTTTTACATGTTACATTTTAACATGTTTTACGATCAAGTCATTCCCTTGCAACTGACCTGGTAGCCTCGTCTAGTATGAGGATGGATGGGATTTTCAGTAGAGCGCGGGCGATAGCTATCCTCTGTTTCTGGCCCCCAGACACGGTAACTCCTCTTTCCCCCAGAATGGTACTGTAGCCATCAGGGAACTGTCGGAAAAAACTCTCAGCATTGGCCAGCCCAGCAGCCTCGTACACCTGTGACAAAGATTAATTAAATTAGTAATACCAAACTAGTGACGGGTAATACAAACAAAGTAACATAGAATCAAACCAGCTACCTTCTGATTACAGCAATACTATAATCACTCAACCACCAAGCTGACATAAAAACTTTTACTCATACCAGTACTCATAACGTTTTTAATATGTTACATTTTAACAAGTTACCTTTAAGCATGTTACATTTTAAAAGGTTACAATTTTACATGTTACATTTTTACATGTTACATTTTAATATGTTACATTTTAACACGTTACATTTAAGCATGTTACATTTTAAAATGTTACATTTTAACACGTTACATTTTAACATGTTACATTTTAACTTCTTATATTTCCACATGTTACATTTTTACATGTTACATTTTAACATGTTTTACGATCAAGTCATTCCCTTGCAACTGACCTGGTAGCCTCGTCTAGTATGAGGATGGATGGGATTTTCAGTAGAGAGCGGGCGATAGCTATCCTCTGTTTCTGGCCCCCAGACACGGTAACTCCTCTCTCCCCCAGAATGGTACTGTAGCCATCAGGGAACTGTCGGATAAAACTGTCAGCATTGGCCAGCCCAGCAGCCTCGTACACCTGTGACAAAGATTAATTAAATTAGTAATACCAAACTAGTGACAGGTAATACAAACAAAGTAACATAGAATCAAACCAGCTACCTTCTAATTACAAGGCGAGTACAGCAGTACTATAATCACTCAACCACCAAGCTGACATAAAAACTTTTACTCATACCAGTACTCATAACGTTTTTAATGTGTTACATTTTAACAAGTTACCTTTAAGCATGTTACATTTTAAAAGGTTACAATTTTACATGTTACATTTTTACATGTTACAATTTAATATGTTACATTTTAACACGTTACATTTAAGCATGTTACATTTTAAAAGGTTACAATTTTAACACGTTACATTTTAACATGTTACATTTTAACTTCTTATATTTCCACATGTTACATTTTTACATGTTACATTTTAACATGTTTTACGATCAAGTCATTCCCTTGCAACTGACCTGGTAGTCGTCGTCGTCGTCGTCGTCGTCGTCGTCGTCGTCGTCGTCGTCGTCGTCGTCGTCGTCGTCGTCGTCGTCGTCGTCGTCGTCGTCGTCGTCGTCGTCGTCGTCGTCGTCGTCGTCGTCGTCGTCGTCGTCGTCGTCGTCGTCGTCGTCGTCGTCGTCGTCGTCGTCGTCGTCGTCGTCGTCGTCGTCGTCGTCGTCGTCGTCGTCGTCGTCGTCGTCGTCGTCGTCGTCGTCGTCGTCGTCGTCGTCGTCGTCGTCGTCGTCGTCGTCGTCGTCGTCGTCGTCGTCGTCGTCGTCGTCGTCGTCGTCGTCGTCGTCGTCGTCGTCGTCGTCGTCGTCGTCGTCGTCGTCGTCGTCGTCGTCGTCGTCGTCGTCGTCGTCGTCGTCGTCGTCGTCGTCGTCGTCGTCGTCGTCGTCGTCGTCGTCGTCGTCGTCGTCGTCGTCGTCGTCGTCGTCGTCGTCGTCGTCGTCGTCGTCGTCGTCGTCGTCGTCGTCGTCGTCGTCGTCGTCGTCGTCGTCGTCGTCGTCGTCGTCGTCGTCGTCGTCGTCGTCGTCGTCGTCGTCGTCGTCGTCGTCGTCGTCGTCGTCGTCGTCGTCGTCGTCGTCGTCGTCGTCGTCGTCGTCGTCGTCGTCGTCGTCGTCGTCGTCGTCGTCGTCGTCGTCGTCGTCGTCGTCGTCGTCGTCGTCGTCGTCGTCGTCGTCGTCGTCGTCGTCGTCGTCGTCGTCGTCGTCGTCGTCGTCGTCGTCGTCGTCGTCGTCGTCGTCGTCGTCGTCGTCGTCGTCGTCGTCGTCGTCGTCGTTGTCGTCATATTTACATGTTACATTTTAACATTTTTTATGATCAAGTATTTCCCTTGCAACTGACCTGGTAGCCTCGTCTAGTATGAGGATGGATGGGATTTTCAGTAGAGCGCGGGCGATAGCTATCCTCTGTTTCTGGCCCCCAGACACGGTAACTCCTCTCTCCCCCAGAATGGTACTGTAGCCATCAGGGAACTGTCGGAAAAAACTCTCAGCATTGGCCAGCCCAGCAGCCTCGTACACCTGTGACAAAGATTAATTAAATTAGTAATACCAAACTAGTGACGGGTAATACAAACAAAGTAACATAGAATCAAACCAGCTACCTTCTGATTACAGCAATACTATAATCACTCAACCACCAAGCTGACATAAAAACTTTTACTCATACCAGTACTCATAACGTTTTTAATATGTTACATTTTAACAAGTTACCTTTAAGCATGTTACATTTTAAAAGGTTACAATTTTACATGTTACATTTTTACATGTTACATTTTAATATGTTACATTTTAACACGTTACATTTAAGCATGTTACATTTTAAAATGTTACATTTTAACACGTTACATTTTAACATGTTACATTTTAACTTCTTATATTTCCACATGTTACATTTTTACATGTTACATTTTAACATGTTTTACGATCAAGTCATTCCCTTGCAACTGACCTGGTAGCCTCGTCTAGTATGAGGATGGATGGGATTTTCAGTAGAGCGCGGGCGATAGCTATCCTCTGTTTCTGGCCCCCAGACACGGTAACTCCTCTTTCCCCCAGAATGGTACTGTAGCCATCAGGGAACTGTCGGAAAAAACTCTCAGCATTGGCCAGCCCAGCAGCCTCGTACACCTGTGACAAAGATTAATTAAATTAGTAATACCAAACTAGTGACGGGTAATACAAACAAAGTAACATAGAATCAAACCAGCTACCTTCTGATTACAGCAATACTATAATCACTCAACCACCAAGCTGACATAAAAACTTTTACTCATACCAGTACTCATAACGTTTTTAATATGTTACATTTTAACAAGTTACCTTTAAGCATGTTACATTTTAAAAGGTTACAATTTTACATGTTACATTTTTACATGTTACATTTTAATATGTTACATTTTAACACGTTACATTTAAGCATGTTACATTTTAAAATGTTACATTTTAACACGTTACATTTTAACATGTTACATTTTAACTTCTTATATTTCCACATGTTACATTTTTACATGTTACATTTTAACATGTTTTACGATCAAGTCATTCCCTTGCAACTGACCTGGTAGCCTCGTCTAGTATGAGGATGGATGGGATTTTCAGTAGAGCGCGGGCGATAGCTATCCTCTGTTTCTGGCCCCCAGACACGGTAACTCCTCTCTCCCCCAGAATGGTACTGTAGCCATCAGGGAACTGTCGGATAAAACTGTCAGCATTGGCCAGCCCAGCAGCCTCGTACACCTGTGACAAAGATTAATTAAATTAGTAATACCAAACTAGTGACAGGTAATACAAACAAAGTAACATAGAATCAAACCAGCTACCTTCTAATTACAAGGCGAGTACAGCAGTACTATAATCACTCAACCACCAAGCTGACATAAAAACTTTTACTCATACCAGTACTCATAACGTTTTTAATGTGTTACATTTTAACAAGTTACCTTTAAGCATGTTACATTTTAAAAGGTTACAATTTTACATGTTACATTTTTACATGTTACAATTTAATATGTTACATTTTAACACGTTACATTTAAGCATGTTACATTTTAAAAGGTTACAATTTTAACACGTTACATTTTAACATGTTACATTTTAACTTCTTATATTTCCACATGTTACATTTTTACATGTTACATTTTAACATGTTTTACGATCAAGTCATTCCCTTGCAACTGACCTGGTAGTCGTCGTCGTCGTCGTCGTCGTCGTCGTCGTCGTCGTCGTCGTCGTCGTCGTCGTCGTCGTCGTCGTCGTCGTCGTCATATTTACATGTTACATTTTAACATTTTTTATGATCAAGTATTTCCCTTGCAACTGACCTGGTAGCCTCGTCTAGTATGAGGATGGATGAGATTTTCAGTAGAGCGCGGGCGATAGCTATCCTCTGTTTCTGGCCCCCAGACACGGTAACTCCTCTCTCCCCCAGAATGGTACTGTAGCCATCAGGGAACTGTCGGAAAAAACTCTCAGCATTGGCCAGCCCAGCAGCCTCGTACACCTGTGACAAAGATTAATTAAATTAGTAATACCAAACTAGTGACGGGTAATACAAACAAAGTAACATAGAATCAAACCAGCTACCTTCTAATTACAGCAATACTATAATCACTCAACCACCAAGCTGACATAAAAACTTTTACTCATACCAGTACTCATAACGTTTTTAATATGTTACATTTTAACAAGTTACCTTTAAGCATGTTACATTTTAAAAGGTTACAATTTTACATGTTACATTTTTACATGTTACATTTTAATATGTTACATTTTAACACGTTACATTTAAGCATGTTACATTTTAAAATGTTACATTTTAACACGTTACATTTTAACATGTTACATTTTAACTTCTTATATTTCCACATGTTACATTTTTACATGTTACATTTTAACATGTTTTACGATCAAGTCATTCCCTTGCAACTGACCTGGTAGCCTCGTCTAGTATGAGGATGGATGGGATTTTCAGTAGAGCGCGGGCGATAGCTATCCTCTGTTTCTGGCCCCCAGACACGGTAACTCCTCTCTCCCCCAGAATGGTACTGTAGCCATCAGGGAACTGTCGGATAAAACTGTCAGCATTGGCCAGCCCAGCAGCCTCGTACACCTGTGACAAAGATTAATTAAATTAGTAATACCAAACTAGTGACAGGTAATACAAACAAAGTAACATAGAATCAAACCAGCTACCTTCTAATTACAAGGCGAGTACAGCAGTACTATAATCACTCAACCACCAAGCTGACATAAAAACTTTTACTCATACCAGTACTCATAACGTTTTTAATGTGTTACATTTTAACAAGTTACCTTTAAGCATGTTACATTTTAAAAGGTTACAATTTTACATGTTACATTTTTACATGTTACAATTTAATATGTTACATTTTATCAAGTCATTCCCTTGCAACTGAACTGGTGGTGGTGGTGGTGGTGGTGGTGGTGGTGGTGGTGGTGGTGGTGTCGTCGTCGTCGTCGTCGTCGTCGTCGTCGTCGTCGTCGTCGTCGTCGTCGTCGTCGTCGTCGTCGTCGTCGTCGTCGTCGTCGTCGTCGTCGTCGTCGTCGTCGTCGTCGTCGTCGTCGTCGTCGTCGTCGTCGTCGTCGTCGTCGTCGTCGTCGTCGTCGTCGTCGTCGTCGTCGTCGTCGTCGTCGTCGTCGTCGTCGTCGTCGTCGTCGTCGTCGTCGTCGTCGTCGTCGTCGTCGTCGTCGTCGTCGTCGTCGTCGTCGTCGTCGTCGTCGTCGTCGTCGTCGTCGTCGTCGTCGTCGTCGTCGTCGTCGTCGTCGTCGTCGTCGTCGTCGTCGTCGTCGTCGTCGTCGTCGTCGTCGTCGTCGTCGTCGTCGTCGTCGTCGTCGTCGTCGTCGTCGTCGTCGTCGTCGTCGTCGTCGTCGTCGTCGTCGTCGTCGTCGTCGTCGTCGTCGTCGTCGTCGTCGTCGTCGTCGTCGTCGTCGTCGTCGTCGTCGTCGTCGTCGTCGTCGTCGTCGTCGTCGTCGTCGTCGTCGTCGTCGTCGTCGTCGTCGTCGTCGTCGTCGTCGTCGTCGTCGTCGTCGTCGTCGTCGTCGTCGTCGTCGTCGTCGTCGTCGTCGTCGTCGTCGTCGTCGTCGTCGTCGTCGTCGTCGTCGTCGTCGTCGTCGTCGTCGTCGTCGTCGTCGTCGTCGTCGTCGTCGTCGTCGTCGTCGTCGTCGTCGTCGTCGTCGTCGTCGTCGTCGTCGTCGTCGTCGTCGTCGTCGTCGTCGTCGTCGTCGTCGTCGTCGTCGTCGTCGTCGTCGTCGTCGTCGTCGTCATATTTACATGTTACATTTTAACATTTTTTATGATCAAGTATTTCCCTTGCAACTGACCTGGTAGCCTCGTCTAGTATGAGGATGGATGGGATTTTCAGTAGAGCGCGGGCGATAGCTATCCTCTGTTTCTGGCCCCCAGACACGGTAACTCCTCTCTCCCCCAGAATGGTACTGTAGCCATCAGGGAACTGTCGGAAAAAACTCTCAGCATTGGCCAGCCCAGCAGCCTCGTACACCTGTGACAAAGATTAATTAAATTAGTAATACCAAACTAGTGACGGGTAATACAAACAAAGTAACATAGAATCAAACCAGCTACCTTCTGATTACAGCAATACTATAATCACTCAACCACCAAGCTGACATAAAAACTTTTACTCATACCAGTACTCATAACGTTTTTAATATGTTACATTTTAACAAGTTACCTTTAAGCATGTTACATTTTAAAAGGTTACAATTTTACATGTTACATTTTTACATGTTACATTTTAATATGTTACATTTTAACACGTTACATTTAAGCATGTTACATTTTAAAATGTTACATTTTAACACGTTACATTTTAACATGTTACATTTTAACTTCTTATATTTCCACATGTTACATTTTTACATGTTACATTTTAACATGTTTTACGATCAAGTCATTCCCTTGCAACTGACCTGGTAGCCTCGTCTAGTATGAGGATGGATGGGATTTTCAGTAGAGCGCGGGCGATAGCTATCCTCTGTTTCTGGCCCCCAGACACGGTAACTCCTCTTTCCCCCAGAATGGTACTGTAGCCATCAGGGAACTGTCGGAAAAAACTCTCAGCATTGGCCAGCCCAGCAGCCTCGTACACCTGTGACAAAGATTAATTAAATTAGTAATACCAAACTAGTGACGGGTAATACAAACAAAGTAACATAGAATCAAACCAGCTACCTTCTGATTACAGCAATACTATAATCACTCAACCACCAAGCTGACATAAAAACTTTTACTCATACCAGTACTCATAACGTTTTTAATATGTTACATTTTAACAAGTTACCTTTAAGCATGTTACATTTTAAAAGGTTACAATTTTACATGTTACATTTTTACATGTTACATTTTAATATGTTACATTTTAACACGTTACATTTAAGCATGTTACATTTTAAAATGTTACATTTTAACACGTTACATTTTAACATGTTACATTTTAACTTCTTATATTTCCACATGTTACATTTTTACATGTTACATTTTAACATGTTTTACGATCAAGTCATTCCCTTGCAACTGACCTGGTAGCCTCGTCTAGTATGAGGATGGATGGGATTTTCAGTAGAGAGCGGGCGATAGCTATCCTCTGTTTCTGGCCCCCAGACACGGTAACTCCTCTCTCCCCCAGAATGGTACTGTAGCCATCAGGGAACTGTCGGATAAAACTGTCAGCATTGGCCAGCCCAGCAGCCTCGTACACCTGTGACAAAGATTAATTAAATTAGTAATACCAAACTAGTGACAGGTAATACAAACAAAGTAACATAGAATCAAACCAGCTACCTTCTAATTACAAGGCGAGTACAGCAGTACTATAATCACTCAACCACCAAGCTGACATAAAAACTTTTACTCATACCAGTACTCATAACGTTTTTAATGTGTTACATTTTAACAAGTTACCTTTAAGCATGTTACATTTTAAAAGGTTACAATTTTACATGTTACATTTTTACATGTTACAATTTAATATGTTACATTTTAACACGTTACATTTAAGCATGTTACATTTTAAAAGGTTACAATTTTAACACGTTACATTTTAACATGTTACATTTTAACTTCTTATATTTCCACATGTTACATTTTTACATGTTACATTTTAACATGTTTTACGATCAAGTCATTCCCTTGCAACTGACCTGGTAGTCGTCGTCGTCGTCGTCGTCGTCGTCGTCGTCGTCGTCGTCGTCGTCGTCGTCGTCGTCGTCGTCGTCGTCGTCGTCGTCGTCGTCGTCGTCGTCGTCGTCGTCATATTTACATGTTACATTTTAACATTTTTTATGATCAAGTATTTCCCTTGCAACTGACCTGGTAGCCTCGTCTAGTATGAGGATGGATGAGATTTTCAGTAGAGCGCGGGCGATAGCTATCCTCTGTTTCTGGCCCCCAGACACGGTAACTCCTCTCTCCCCCAGAATGGTACTGTAGCCATCAGGGAACTGTCGGAAAAAACTCTCAGCATTGGCCAGCCCAGCAGCCTCGTACACCTGTGACAAAGATTAATTAAATTAGTAATACCAAACTAGTGACGGGTAATACAAACAAAGTAACATAGAATCAAACCAGCTACCTTCTGATTACAGCAATACTATAATCACTCAACCACCAAGCTGACATAAAAACTTTTACTCATACCAGTACTCATAACGTTTTTAATATGTTACATTTTAACAAGTTACCTTTAAGAATGTTACATTTTAAAAGGTTACAATTTTACATGTTACATTTTTACATGTTACATTTTAATATGTTACATTTTAACACGTTACATTTAAGCATGTTACATTTTAAAATGTTACATTTTAACACGTTACATTTTAACATGTTACATTTTAACTTCTTATATTTCCACATGTTACATTTTTACATGTTACATTTTAACATGTTTTACGATCAAGTCATTCCCTTGCAACTGACCTGGTAGCCTCGTCTAGTATGAGGATGGATGGGATTTTCAGTAGAGCGCGGGCGGTGGCTATCCTCTGTTTCTGGCCCCCAGACACGGTAACTCCTCTCTCCCCCAGAATGGTACTGTAGCCATCAGGGAACTGTCGGATAAAACTGTCAGCATTGGCCAGCCCAGCAGCCTCGTACACCTGTGACAAAGATTAATTAAATTAGTAATACCAAACTAGTGACAGGTAATACAAACAAAGTAACATAGAATCAAACCAGCTACCTTCTAATTACAAGGCGAGTACAGCAGTACTATAATCACTCAACCACCAAGCTGACATAAAAACTTTTACTCATACCAGTACTCATAACGTTTTTAATGTGTTACATTTTAACAAGTTACCTTTAAGCATGTTACATTTTAAAAGGTTACAATTTTACATGTTACATTTTTACATGTTACAATTTAATATGTTACATTTTAACACGTTACATTTAAGCATGTTACATTTTAAAAGGTTACAATTTTAACACGTTACATTTTAACATGTTACATTTTAACTTCTTATATTTCCACATGTTACATTTTTACATGTTACATTTTAACATGTTTTACGATCAAGTCATTCCCTTGCAACTGAACTGGTGGTGGTGGTGGTGTCGTCGTCGTCGTCGTCGTCGTCGTCGTCGTCGTCGTCGTCGTCGTCGTCGTCGTCGTCGTCGTCGTCGTCGTCGTCGTCGTCGTCGTCGTCGTCGTCGTCGTCGTCGTCGTCGTCGTCGTCGTCGTCGTCGTCGTCGTCGTCGTCGTCGTCGTCGTCGTCGTCGTCGTCGTCGTCGTCGTCGTCGTCGTCGTCGTCGTCGTCGTCGTCGTCGTCGTCGTCGTCGTCGTCGTCGTCGTCGTCGTCGTCGTCGTCGTCGTCGTCGTCGTCGTCGTCGTCGTCGTCGTCGTCGTCGTCGTCGTCGTCGTCGTCGTCGTCGTCGTCGTCGTCGTCGTCGTCGTCGTCGTCGTCGTCGTCGTCGTCGTCGTCGTCGTCGTCGTCGTCGTCGTCGTCGTCGTCGTCGTCGTCGTCGTCGTCGTCGTCGTCGTCGTCGTCGTCGTCGTCGTCGTCGTCGTCGTCGTCGTCGTCGTCGTCGTCGTCGTCGTCGTCGTCGTCGTCGTCGTCGTCGTCGTCGTCGTCGTCGTCGTCGTCGTCGTCGTCGTCGTCGTCGTCGTCGTCGTCGTCGTCGTCGTCGTCGTCGTCGTCGTCATATTTACATGTTACATTTTAACATTTTTTATGATCAAGTATTTCCCTTGCAACTGACCTGGTAGCCTCGTCTAGTATGAGGATGGATGGGATTTTCAGTAGAGCGCGGGCGATAGCTATCCTCTGTTTCTGGCCCCCAGACACGGTAACTCCTCTCTCCCCCAGAATGGTACTGTAGCCATCAGGGAACTGTCGGAAAAAACTCTCAGCATTGGCCAGCCCAGCAGCCTCGTACACCTGTGACAAAGATTAATTAAATTAGTAATACCAAACTAGTGACGGGTAATACAAACAAAGTAACATAGAATCAAACCAGCTACCTTCTGATTACAGCAATACTATAATCACTCAACCACCAAGCTGACATAAAAACTTTTACTCATACCAGTACTCATAACGTTTTTAATATGTTACATTTTAACAAGTTACCTTTAAGCATGTTACATTTTAAAAGGTTACAATTTTACATGTTACATTTTTACATGTTACATTTTAATATGTTACATTTTAACACGTTACATTTAAGCATGTTACATTTTAAAATGTTACATTTTAACACGTTACATTTTAACATGTTACATTTTAACTTCTTATATTTCCACATGTTACATTTTTACATGTTACATTTTAACATGTTTTACGATCAAGTCATTCCCTTGCAACTGACCTGGTAGCCTCGTCTAGTATGAGGATGGATGGGATTTTCAGTAGAGCGCGGGCGATAGCTATCCTCTGTTTCTGGCCCCCAGACACGGTAACTCCTCTTTCCCCCAGAATGGTACTGTAGCCATCAGGGAACTGTCGGAAAAAACTCTCAGCATTGGCCAGCCCAGCAGCCTCGTACACCTGTGACAAAGATTAATTAAATTAGTAATACCAAACTAGTGACGGGTAATACAAACAAAGTAACATAGAATCAAACCAGCTACCTTCTGATTACAGCAATACTATAATCACTCAACCACCAAGCTGACATAAAAACTTTTACTCATACCAGTACTCATAACGTTTTTAATATGTTACATTTTAACAAGTTACCTTTAAGCATGTTACATTTTAAAAGGTTACAATTTTACATGTTACATTTTTACATGTTACATTTTAATATGTTACATTTTAACACGTTACATTTAAGCATGTTACATTTTAAAATGTTACATTTTAACACGTTACATTTTAACATGTTACATTTTAACTTCTTATATTTCCACATGTTACATTTTTACATGTTACATTTTAACATGTTTTACGATCAAGTCATTCCCTTGCAACTGACCTGGTAGCCTCGTCTAGTATGAGGATGGATGGGATTTTCAGTAGAGAGCGGGCGATAGCTATCCTCTGTTTCTGGCCCCCAGACACGGTAACTCCTCTCTCCCCCAGAATGGTACTGTAGCCATCAGGGAACTGTCGGATAAAACTGTCAGCATTGGCCAGCCCAGCAGCCTCGTACACCTGTGACAAAGATTAATTAAATTAGTAATACCAAACTAGTGACAGGTAATACAAACAAAGTAACATAGAATCAAACCAGCTACCTTCTAATTACAAGGCGAGTACAGCAGTACTATAATCACTCAACCACCAAGCTGACATAAAAACTTTTACTCATACCAGTACTCATAACGTTTTTAATGTGTTACATTTTAACAAGTTACCTTTAAGCATGTTACATTTTAAAAGGTTACAATTTTACATGTTACATTTTTACATGTTACAATTTAATATGTTACATTTTAACACGTTACATTTAAGCATGTTACATTTTAAAAGGTTACAATTTTAACACGTTACATTTTAACATGTTACATTTTAACTTCTTATATTTCCACATGTTACATTTTTACATGTTACATTTTAACATGTTTTACGATCAAGTCATTCCCTTGCAACTGACCTGGTAGTCGTCGTCGTCGTCGTCGTCGTCGTCGTCGTCGTCGTCGTCGTCGTCGTCGTCGTCGTCGTCGTCGTCGTCGTCGTCGTCGTCGTCGTCGTCGTCGTCGTCGTCGTCATATTTACATGTTACATTTTAACATTTTTTATGATCAAGTATTTCCCTTGCAACTGACCTGGTAGCCTCGTCTAGTATGAGGATGGATGAGATTTTCAGTAGAGCGCGGGCGATAGCTATCCTCTGTTTCTGGCCCCCAGACACGGTAACTCCTCTCTCCCCCAGAATGGTACTGTAGCCATCAGGGAACTGTCGGAAAAAACTCTCAGCATTGGCCAGCCCAGCAGCCTCGTACACCTGTGACAAAGATTAATTAAATTAGTAATACCAAACTAGTGACGGGTAATACAAACAAAGTAACATAGAATCAAACCAGCTACCTTCTGATTACAGCAATACTATAATCACTCAACCACCAAGCTGACATAAAAACTTTTACTCATACCAGTACTCATAACGTTTTTAATATGTTACATTTTAACAAGTTACCTTTAAGAATGTTACATTTTAAAAGGTTACAATTTTACATGTTACATTTTTACATGTTACATTTTAATATGTTACATTTTAACACGTTACATTTAAGCATGTTACATTTTAAAATGTTACATTTTAACACGTTACATTTTAACATGTTACATTTTAACTTCTTATATTTCCACATGTTACATTTTTACATGTTACATTTTAACATGTTTTACGATCAAGTCATTCCCTTGCAACTGACCTGGTAGCCTCGTCTAGTATGAGGATGGATGGGATTTTCAGTAGAGCGCGGGCGGTGGCTATCCTCTGTTTCTGGCCCCCAGACACGGTAACTCCTCTCTCCCCCAGAATGGTACTGTAGCCATCAGGGAACTGTCGGATAAAACTGTCAGCATTGGCCAGCCCAGCAGCCTCGTACACCTGTGACAAAGATTAATTAAATTAGTAATACCAAACTAGTGACAGGTAATACAAACAAAGTAACATAGAATCAAACCAGCTACCTTCTAATTACAAGGCGAGTACAGCAGTACTATAATCACTCAACCACCAAGCTGACATAAAAACTTTTACTCATACCAGTACTCATAACGTTTTTAATGTGTTACATTTTAACAAGTTACCTTTAAGCATGTTACATTTTAAAAGGTTACAATTTTACATGTTACATTTTTACATGTTACAATTTAATATGTTACATTTTAACACGTTACATTTAAGCATGTTACATTTTAAAAGGTTACAATTTTAACACGTTACATTTTAACATGTTACATTTTAACTTCTTATATTTCCACATGTTACATTTTTACATGTTACATTTTAACATGTTTTACGATCAAGTCATTCCCTTGCAACTGAACTGGTGGTGGTGGTGGTGTCGTCGTCGTCGTCGTCGTCGTCGTCGTCGTCGTCGTCGTCGTCGTCGTCGTCGTCGTCGTCGTCGTCGTCGTCGTCGTCGTCGTCGTCGTCGTCGTCGTCGTCGTCGTCGTCGTCGTCGTCGTCGTCGTCGTCGTCGTCGTCGTCGTCGTCGTCGTCGTCGTCGTCGTCGTCGTCGTCGTCGTCGTCGTCGTCGTCGTCGTCGTCGTCGTCGTCGTCGTCGTCGTCGTCGTCGTCGTCGTCGTCGTCGTCGTCGTCGTCGTCGTCGTCGTCGTCGTCGTCGTCGTCGTCGTCGTCGTCGTCGTCGTCGTCGTCGTCGTCGTCGTCGTCGTCGTCGTCGTCGTCGTCGTCGTCGTCGTCGTCGTCGTCGTCGTCGTCGTCGTCGTCGTCGTCGTCGTCGTCGTCGTCGTCGTCGTCGTCGTCGTCGTCGTCGTCGTCGTCGTCGTCGTCGTCGTCGTCGTCGTCGTCGTCGTCGTCGTCGTCGTCGTCGTCGTCGTCGTCGTCGTCGTCGTCGTCGTCGTCGTCGTCGTCGTCGTCGTCGTCGTCGTCGTCGTCGTCGTCGTCGTCGTCGTCGTCGTCGTCGTCGTCGTCGTCGTCGTCGTCGTCGTCGTCGTCGTCGTCGTCGTCGTCGTCGTCGTCGTCGTCGTCGTCGTCGTCGTCGTCGTCGTCGTCGTCGTCGTCGTCGTCGTCGTCGTCGTCGTCGTCGTCGTCGTCGTCGTCGTCGTCGTCGTCGTCGTCGTCGTCGTCGTCGTCGTCGTCGTCGTCGTCGTCGTCGTCGTCGTCGTCGTCGTCGTCGTCGTCGTCGTCGTCGTCGTCGTCGTCGTCGTCGTCGTCGTCGTCGTCGTCGTCGTCGTCGTCGTCGTCGTCGTCGTCGTCGTCGTCGTCGTCGTCGTCGTCGTCGTCGTCGTCGTCGTCGTCGTCGTCGTCGTCGTCGTCGTCGTCGTCGTCGTCGTCGTCGTCGTCGTCGTCGTCGTCGTCGTCGTCGTCGTCGTCGTCGTCGTCGTCGTCGTCGTCATATTTACATGTTACATTTTAACATTTTTTATGATCAAGTATTTCCCTTGCAACTGACCTGGTAGCCTCGTCTAGTATGAGGATGGATGGGATTTTCAGTAGAGCGCGGGCGATAGCTATCCTCTGTTTCTGGCCCCCAGACACGGTAACTCCTCTCTCCCCCAGAATGGTACTGTAGCCATCAGGGAACTGTCGGAAAAAACTCTCAGCATTGGCCAGCCCAGCAGCCTCGTACACCTGTGACAAAGATTAATTAAATTAGTAATACCAAACTAGTGACGGGTAATACAAACAAAGTAACATAGAATCAAACCAGCTACCTTCTGATTACAGCAATACTATAATCACTCAACCACCAAGCTGACATAAAAACTTTTACTCATACCAGTACTCATAACGTTTTTAATATGTTACATTTTAACAAGTTACCTTTAAGCATGTTACATTTTAAAAGGTTACAATTTTACATGTTACATTTTTACATGTTACATTTTAATATGTTACATTTTAACACGTTACATTTAAGCATGTTACATTTTAAAATGTTACATTTTAACACGTTACATTTTAACATGTTACATTTTAACTTCTTATATTTCCACATGTTACATTTTTACATGTTACATTTTAACATGTTTTACGATCAAGTCATTCCCTTGCAACTGACCTGGTAGCCTCGTCTAGTATGAGGATGGATGGGATTTTCAGTAGAGCGCGGGCGATAGCTATCCTCTGTTTCTGGCCCCCAGACACGGTAACTCCTCTCTCCCCCAGAATGGTACTGTAGCCATCAGGGAACTGTCGGAAAAAACTCTCAGCATTGGCCAGCCCAGCAGCCTCGTACACCTGTGACAAAGATTAATTAAATTAGTAATACCAAACTAGTGACGGGTAATACAAACAAAGTAACATAGAATCAGATTACAGCAATACTATAATCACTCAACCACCAAGCTGACATAAAAACTTTTACTCATACCAGTACTCATAACGTTTTTAATATGTTACATTTTAACAAGTTACCTTTAAGCATGTTACATTTTAAAAGGTTACAATTTTACATGTTACATTTTTACATGTTACATTTTAATATGTTACATTTTAACACGTTACATTTAAGCATGTTACATTTTAAAATGTTACATTTTAACACGTTACATTTTAACATGTTACATTTTAACTTCTTATATTTCCACATGTTACATTTTTACATGTTACATTTTAACATGTTTTACGATCAAGTCATTCCCTTGCAACTGACCTGGTAGCCTCGTCTAGTATGAGGATGGATGGGATTTTCAGTAGAGCGCGGGCGGTGGCTATCCTCTGTTTCTGGCCCCCAGACACGGTAACTCCTCTCTCCCCCAGAATGGTACTGTAGCCATCAGGGAACTGTCGGATAAAACTGTCAGCATTGGCCAGCCCAGCAGCCTCGTACACCTGTGACAAAGATTAATTAAATTAGTAATACCAAACTAGTGACAGGTAATACAAACAAAGTAACATAGAATCAAACCAGCTACCTTCTAATTACAAGGCGAGTACAGCAGTACTATAATCACTCAACCACCAAGCTGACATAAAAACTTTTACTCATACCAGTACTCATAACGTTTTTAATGTGTTACATTTTAACAAGTTACCTTTAAGCATGTTACATTTTAAAAGGTTACAATTTTACATGTTACATTTTTACATGTTACAATTTAATATGTTACATTTTAACACGTTACATTTAAGCATGTTACATTTTAAAAGGTTACAATTTTAACACGTTACATTTTAACATGTTACATTTTAACTTCTTATATTTCCACATGTTACATTTTTACATGTTACATTTTAACATGTTTTACGATCAAGTCATTCCCTTGCAACTGACCTGGTAGTCGTCGTCGTCGTCGTCGTCGTCGTCGTCGTCGTCGTCGTCATATTTACATGTTACATTTTAACATTTTTTATGATCAAGTATTTCCCTTGCAACTGACCTGGTAGCCTCGTCTAGTATGAGGATGGATGAGATTTTCAGTAGAGCGCGGGCGATAGCTATCCTCTGTTTCTGGCCCCCAGACACGGTAACTCCTCTCTCCCCCAGAATGGTACTGTAGCCATCAGGGAACTGTCGGAAAAAACTCTCAGCATTGGCCAGCCCAGCAGCCTCGTACACCTGTGACAAAGATTAATTAAATTAGTAATACCAAACTAGTGACGGGTAATACAAACAAAGTAACATAGAATCAAACCAGCTACCTTCTGATTACAGCAATACTATAATCACTCAACCACCAAGCTGACATAAAAACTTTTACTCATACCAGTACTCATAACGTTTTTAATATGTTACATTTTAACAAGTTACCTTTAAGCATGTTACATTTTAAAAGGTTACAATTTTACATGTTACATTTTTACATGTTACATTTTAATATGTTACATTTTAACACGTTACATTTAAGCATGTTACATTTTAAAATGTTACATTTTAACACGTTACATTTTAACATGTTACATTTTAACTTCTTATATTTCCACATGTTACATTTTTACATGTTACATTTTAACATGTTTTACGATCAAGTCATTCCCTTGCAACTGACCTGGTAGCCTCGTCTAGTATGAGGATGGATGGGATTTTCAGTAGAGCGCGGGCGATAGCTATCCTCTGTTTCTGGCCCCCAGACACGGTAACTCCTCTCTCCCCCAGAATGGTACTGTAGCCATCAGGGAACTGTCGGATAAAACTGTCAGCATTGGCCAGCCCAGCAGCCTCGTACACCTGTGACAAAGATTAATTAAATTAGTAATACCAAACTAGTGACAGGTAATACAAACAAAGTAACATAGAATCAAACCAGCTACCTTCTAATTACAAGGCGAGTACAGCAGTACTATAATCACTCAACCACCAAGCTGACATAAAAACTTTTACTCATACCAGTACTCATAACGTTTTTAATGTGTTACATTTTAACAAGTTACCTTTAAGCATGTTACATTTTAAAAGGTTACAATTTTACATGTTACATTTTTACATGTTACAATTTAATATGTTACATTTTAACACGTTACATTTAAGCATGTTACATTTTAAAAGGTTACAATTTTAACACGTTACATTTTAACATGTTACATTTTAACTTCTTATATTTCCACATGTTACATTTTTACATGTTACATTTTAACATGTTTTACGATCAAGTCATTCCCTTGCAACTGAACTGGTGGTGTCGTCGTCGTCGTCGTCGTCGTCGTCGTCGTCGTCGTCGTCGTCGTCGTCGTCGTCGTCGTCGTCGTCGTCGTCGTCGTCGTCGTCGTCGTCGTACACCTGCACACCCAGCAGCCTCGTACACCTGTGACAAAGATTAATTAAATTAGTAATACCAAACTAGTGACAGGTAATACAAACAAAGTAACATAGAATCAAACCAGCTACCTTCTAATTACAAGGCGAGTACAGCAGTACTATAATCACTCAACCACCAAGCTGACATAAAAACTTTTACTCATACCAGTACTCATAACGTTTTTAATGTGTTACATTTTAACAAGTTACCTTTAAGCATGTTACATTTTAAAAGGTTACAATTTTACATGTTACATTTTTACATGTTACAATTTAATATGTTACATTTTAACACGTTACATTTAAGCATGTTACATTTTAAAAGGTTACAATTTTAACACGTTACATTTTAACATGTTACATTTTAACTTCTTATATTTCCACATGTTACATTTTTACATGTTACATTTTAACATGTTTTACGATCAAGTCATTCCCTTGCAACTGAACTGGTGGTGTCGTCGTCGTCGTCGTCGTCGTCGTCGTCGTCGTCGTCGTCGTCGTCGTCGTCGTCGTCGTCGTCGTCGTCGTCGTCGTCGTCGTCGTCGTCGTCGTCGTCGTCGTCGTCGTCGTCGTCGTCGTCGTCGTCGTCGTCGTCGTCGTCGTCGTCGTCGTCGTCGTCGTCGTCGTCGTCGTCGTCGTCGTCGTCGTCGTCGTCGTCGTCGTCGTCGTCGTCGTCGTCGTCGTCGTCGTCGTCGTCGTCGTCGTCGTCGTCGTCGTCGTCGTCGTCGTCGTCGTCGTCGTCGTCGTCGTCGTCGTCGTCGTCGTCGTCGTCGTCGTCGTCGTCGTCGTCGTCGTCGTCGTCGTCGTCGTCGTCGTCGTCGTCGTCGTCGTCGTCGTCGTCGTCGTCGTCGTCGTCGTCGTCGTCGTCGTCGTCGTCGTCGTCGTCGTCGTCGTCGTCGTCGTCGTCGTCGTCGTCGTCGTCGTCGTCGTCGTCGTCGTCGTCGTCGTCGTCGTCGTCGTCGTCGTCGTCGTCGTCGTCGTCGTCGTCGTCGTCGTCGTCATATTTACATGTTACATTTTAACATTTTTTATGATCAAGTATTTCCCTTGCAACTGACCTGGTAGCCTCGTCTAGTATGAGGATGGATGGGATTTTCAGTAGAGCGCGGGCGATAGCTATCCTCTGTTTCTGGCCCCCAGACACGGTAACTCCTCTCTCCCCCAGAATGGTACTGTAGCCATCAGGGAACTGTCGGAAAAAACTCTCAGCATTGGCCAGCCCAGCAGCCTCGTACACCTGTGACAAAGATTAATTAAATTAGTAATACCAAACTAGTGATGGGTAATACAAACAAAGTAACATAGAATCAAACCAGCTACCTTCTGATTACAGCAATACTATAATCACTCAACCACCAAGCTGACATAAAAACTTTTACTCATACCAGTACTCATAACGTTTTTAATATGTTACATTTTAACAAGTTACCTTTAAGCATGTTACATTTTAAAAGGTTACAATTTTACATGTTACATTTTTACATGTTACATTTTAATATGTTACATTTTAACACGTTACATTTAAGCATGTTACATTTTAAAATGTTACATTTTAACACGTTACATTTTAACATGTTACATTTTAACTTCTTATATTTCCACATGTTACATTTTTACATGTTACATTTTAACATGTTTTACGATCAAGTCATTCCCTTGCAACTGACCTGGTAGCCTCGTCTAGTATGAGGATGGATGGGATTTTCAGTAGAGCGCGGGCGATAGCTATCCTCTGTTTCTGGCCCCCAGACACGGTAACTCCTCTCTCCCCCAGAATGGTACTGTAGCCATCAGGGAACTGTCGGAAAAAACTCTCAGCATTGGCCAGCCCAGCAGCCTCGTACACCTGTGACAAAGATTAATTAAATTAGTAATACCAAACTAGTGACGGGTAATACAAACAAAGTAACATAGAATCAAACCAGCTACCTTCTGATTACAGCAATACTATAATCACTCAACCACCAAGCTGACATAAAAACTTTTACTCATACCAGTACTCATAACGTTTTTAATATGTTACATTTTAACAAGTTACCTTTAAGCATGTTACATTTTAAAAGGTTACAATTTTACATGTTACATTTTTACATGTTACATTTTAATATGTTACATTTTAACACGTTACATTTAAGCATGTTACATTTTAAAATGTTACATTTTAACACGTTACATTTTAACATGTTACATTTTAACTTCTTATATTTCCACATGTTACATTTTTACATGTTACATTTTAACATGTTTTACGATCAAGTCATTCCCTTGCAACTGACCTGGTAGCCTCGTCTAGTATGAGGATGGATGGGATTTTCAGTAGAGCGCGGGCGGTGGCTATCCTCTGTTTCTGGCCCCCAGACACGGTAACTCCTCTCTCCCCCAGAATGGTACTGTAGCCATCAGGGAACTGTCGGAAAAAACTCTCAGCATTGGCCAGCCCAGCAGCCTCGTACACCTGTGACAAAGATTAATTAAATTAGTAATACCAAACTAGTGACGGGTAATACAAACAAAGTAACATAGAATCAAACCAGCTACCTTCTGATTACAGCAATACTATAATCACTCAACCACCAAGCTGACATAAAAACTTTTACTCATACCAGTACTCATAACGTTTTTAATATGTTACATTTTAACAAGTTACCTTTAAGCATGTTACATTTTAAAAGGTTACAATTTTACATGTTACATTTTTACATGTTACATTTTAATATGTTACATTTTAACACGTTACATTTAAGCATGTTACATTTTAAAATGTTACATTTTAACACGTTACATTTTAACATGTTACATTTTAACTTCTTATATTTCCACATGTTACATTTTTACATGTTACATTTTAACATGTTTTACGATCAAGTCATTCCCTTGCAACTGACCTGGTAGCCTCGTCTAGTATGAGGATGGATGGGATTTTCAGTAGAGCGCGGGCGATAGCTATCCTCTGTTTCTGGCCCCCAGACACGGTAACTCCTCTCTCCCCCAGAATGGTACTGTAGCCATCAGGGAACTGTCGGATAAAACTGTCAGCATTGGCCAGCCCAGCAGCCTCGTACACCTGTGACAAAGATTAATTAAATTAGTAATACCAAACTAGTGACAGGTAATACAAACAAAGTAACATAGAATCAAACCAGCTACCTTCTAATTACAAGGCGAGTACAGCAGTACTATAATCACTCAACCACCAAGCTGACATAAAAACTTTTACTCATACCAGTACTCATAACGTTTTTAATGTGTTACATTTTAACAAGTTACCTTTAAGCATGTTACATTTTAAAAGGTTACAATTTTACATGTTACATTTTTACATGTTACAATTTAATATGTTACATTTTAACACGTTACATTTAAGCATGTTACATTTTAAAAGGTTACAATTTTAACACGTTACATTTTAACATGTTACATTTTAACTTCTTATATTTCCACATGTTACATTTTTACATGTTACATTTTAACATGTTTTACGATCAAGTCATTCCCTTGCAACTGACCTGGTAGTCGTCGTCGTCGTCGTCGTCGTCGTCGTCGTCGTCGTCGTCGTCGTCGTCGTCGTCGTCGTCGTCGTCGTCGTCGTCGTCGTCGTCGTCGTCGTCGTCGTCGTCGTCGTCGTCGTCGTCGTCGTCGTCGTCGTCGTCGTCGTCGTCGTCGTCGTCGTCGTCGTCGTCGTCGTCGTCGTCGTCGTCGTCGTCGTCGTCGTCGTCGTCGTCGTCGTCGTCGTCGTCGTCGTCGTCGTCGTCGTCGTCGTCGTCGTCGTCGTCGTCGTCGTCGTCGTCGTCGTCGTCGTCGTCGTCGTCGTCGTCGTCGTCGTCGTCGTCGTCGTCGTCGTCGTCGTCGTCGTCGTCGTCGTCGTCGTCGTCGTCGTCGTCGTCGTCGTCGTCGTCGTCGTCGTCGTCGTCGTCGTCGTCGTCGTCGTCGTCGTCGTCATATTTACATGTTACATTTTAACATTTTTTATGATCAAGTATTTCCCTTGCAACTGACCTGGTAGCCTCGTCTAGTATGAGGATGGATGGGATTTTCAGTAGAGCGCGGGCGATAGCTATCCTCTGTTTCTGGCCCCCAGACACGGTAACTCCTCTCTCCCCCAGAATGGTACTGTAGCCATCAGGGAACTGTCGGAAAAAACTCTCAGCATTGGCCAGCCCAGCAGCCTCGTACACCTGTGACAAAGATTAATTAAATTAGTAATACCAAACTAGTGACGGGTAATACAAACAAAGTAACATAGAATCAAACCAGCTACCTTCTGATTACAGCAATACTATAATCACTCAACCACCAAGCTGACATAAAAACTTTTACTCATACCAGTACTCATAACGTTTTTAATATGTTACATTTTAACAAGTTACCTTTAAGCATGTTACATTTTAAAAGGTTACAATTTTACATGTTACATTTTTACATGTTACATTTTAATATGTTACATTTTAACACGTTACATTTAAGCATGTTACATTTTAAAATGTTACATTTTAACACGTTACATTTTAACATGTTACATTTTAACTTCTTATATTTCCACATGTTACATTTTTACATGTTACATTTTAACATGTTTTACGATCAAGTCATTCCCTTGCAACTGACCTGGTAGCCTCGTCTAGTATGAGGATGGATGGGATTTTCAGTAGAGCGCGGGCGATAGCTATCCTCTGTTTCTGGCCCCCAGACACGGTAACTCCTCTCTCCCCCAGAATGGTACTGTAGCCATCAGGGAACTGTCGGAAAAAACTCTCAGCATTGGCCAGCCCAGCAGCCTCGTACACCTGTGACAAAGATTAATTAAATTAGTAATACCAAACTAGTGACGGGTAATACAAACAAAGTAACATAGAATCAAACCAGCTACCTTCTGATTACAGCAATACTATAATCACTCAACCACCAAGCTGACATAAAAACTTTTACTCATACCAGTACTCATAACGTTTTTAATGTGTTACATTTTAACAAGTTACCTTTAAGCATGTTACATTTTAAAAGGTTACAATTTTACATGTTACATTTTTACATGTTACAATTTAATATGTTACATTTTAACACGTTACATTTAAGCATGTTACATTTTAAAAGGTTACAATTTTAACACGTTACATTTTAACATGTTACATTTTAACTTCTTATATTTCCACATGTTACATTTTTACATGTTACATTTTAACATGTTTTACGATCAAGTCATTCCCTTGCAACTGACCTGGTAGTCGTCGTCGTCGTCGTCGTCGTCGTCGTCGTCGTCGTCGTCATATTTACATGTTACATTTTAACATTTTTTATGATCAAGTATTTCCCTTGCAACTGACCTGGTAGCCTCGTCTAGTATGAGGATGGATGAGATTTTCAGTAGAGCGCGGGCGATAGCTATCCTCTGTTTCTGGCCCCCAGACACGGTAACTCCTCTCTCCCCCAGAATGGTACTGTAGCCATCAGGGAACTGTCGGAAAAAACTCTCAGCATTGGCCAGCCCAGCAGCCTCGTACACCTGTGACAAAGATTAATTAAATTAGTAATACCAAACTAGTGACGGGTAATACAAACAAAGTAACATAGAATCAAACCAGCTACCTTCTGATTACAGCAATACTATAATCACTCAACCACCAAGCTGACATAAAAACTTTTACTCATACCAGTACTCATAACGTTTTTAATATGTTACATTTTAACAAGTTACCTTTAAGCATGTTACATTTTAAAAGGTTACAATTTTACATGTTACATTTTTACATGTTACATTTTAATATGTTACATTTTAACACGTTACATTTAAGCATGTTACATTTTAAAATGTTACATTTTAACACGTTACATTTTAACATGTTACATTTTAACTTCTTATATTTCCACATGTTACATTTTTACATGTTACATTTTAACATGTTTTACGATCAAGTCATTCCCTTGCAACTGACCTGGTAGCCTCGTCTAGTATGAGGATGGATGGGATTTTCAGTAGAGCGCGGGCGATAGCTATCCTCTGTTTCTGGCCCCCAGACACGGTAACTCCTCTCTCCCCCAGAATGGTACTGTCATCAGGGAACTGTCGGAAAAAACTCTCAGCATTGGCCAGCCCAGCAGCCTCGTACACCTGTGACAAAGATTAATTAAATTAGTAATACCAAACTAGTGACGGGTAATACAAACAAAGTAACATAGAATCAAACCAGCTACCTTCTGATTACAGCAATACTATAATCACTCAACCACCAAGCTGACATAAAAACTTTTACTCATACCAGTACTCATAACGTTTTTAATATGTTACATTTTAACAAGTTACCTTTAAGCATGTTACATTTTAAAAGGTTACAATTTTACATGTTACATTTTTACATGTTACATTTTAATATGTTACATTTTAACACGTTACATTTAAGCATGTTACATTTTAAAATGTTACATTTTAACACGTTACATTTTAACATGTTACATTTTAACTTCTTATATTTCCACATGTTACATTTTTACATGTTACATTTTAACATGTTTTACGATCAAGTCATTCCCTTGCAACTGACCTGGTAGCCTCGTCTAGTATGAGGATGGATGGGATTTTCAGTAGAGCGCGGGCGGTGGCTATCCTCTGTTTCTGGCCCCCAGACACGGTAACTCCTCTCTCCCCCAGAATGGTACTGTAGCCATCAGGGAACTGTCGGAAAAAACTCTCAGCATTGGCCAGCCCAGCAGCCTCGTACACCTGTGACAAAGATTAATTAAATTAGTAATACCAAACTAGTGACGGGTAATACAAACAAAGTAACATAGAATCAAACCAGCTACCTTCTGATTACAGCAATACTATAATCACTCAACCACCAAGCTGACATAAAAACTTTTACTCATACCAGTACTCATAACGTTTTTAATATGTTACATTTTAACAAGTTACCTTTAAGCATGTTACATTTTAAAAGGTTACAATTTTACATGTTACATTTTTACATGTTACATTTTAATATGTTACATTTTAACACGTTACATTTAAGCATGTTACATTTTAAAATGTTACATTTTAACACGTTACATTTTAACATGTTACATTTTAACTTCTTATATTTCCACATGTTACATTTTTACATGTTACATTTTAACATGTTTTACGATCAAGTCATTCCCTTGCAACTGACCTGGTAGCCTCGTCTAGTATGAGGATGGATGGGATTTTCAGTAGAGCGCGGGCGGTGGCTATCCTCTGTTTCTGGCCCCCAGACACGGTAACTCCTCTCTCCCCCAGAATGGTACTGTAGCCATCAGGGAACTGTCGGAAAAAACTCTCAGCATTGGCCAGCCCAGCAGCCTCGTACACCTGTGACAAAGATTAATTAAATTAGTAATACCAAACTAGTGACGGGTAATACAAACAAAGTAACATAGAATCAAACCAGCTACCTTCTGATTACAGCAATACTATAATCACTCAACCACCAAGCTGACATAAAAACTTTTACTCATACCAGTACTCATAACGTTTTTAATATGTTACATTTTAACAAGTTACCTTTAAGCATGTTACATTTTAAAAGGTTACAATTTTACATGTTACATTTTTACATGTTACATTTTAATATGTTACATTTTAACACGTTACATTTAAGCATGTTACATTTTAAAATGTTACATTTTAACACGTTACATTTTAACATGTTACATTTTAACTTCTTATATTTCCACATGTTACATTTTTACATGTTACATTTTAACATGTTTTACGATCAAGTCATTCCCTTGCAACTGACCTGGTAGCCTCGTCTAGTATGAGGATGGATGGGATTTTCAGTAGAGCGCGGGCGATAGCTATCCTCTGTTTCTGGCCCCCAGACACGGTAACTCCTCTCTCCCCCAGAATGGTACTGTAGCCATCAGGGAACTGTCGGAAAAAACTCTCAGCATTGGCCAGCCCAGCAGCCTCGTACACCTGTGACAAAGATTAATTAAATTAGTAATACCAAACTAGTGACGGGTAATACAAACAAAGTAACATAGAATCAAACCAGCTACCTTCTGATTACAGCAATACTATAATCACTCAACCACCAAGCTGACATAAAAACTTTTACTCATACCAGTACTCATAACGTTTTTAATATGTTACATTTTAACAAGTTACCTTTAAGCATGTTACATTTTAAAAGGTTACAATTTTACATGTTACATTTTTACATGTTACATTTTAATATGTTACATTTTAACACGTTACATTTAAGCATGTTACATTTTAAAATGTTACATTTTAACACGTTACATTTTAACATGTTACATTTTAACTTCTTATATTTCCACATGTTACATTTTTACATGTTACATTTTAACATGTTTTACGATCAAGTCATTCCCTTGCAACTGACCTGGTAGCCTCGTCTAGTATGAGGATGGATGGGATTTTCAGTAGAGCGCGGGCGATAGCTATCCTCTGTTTCAGGCCCCCAGACACGGTAACTCCTCTCTCCCCCAGAATGATACTGTAGCCATCAGGGAACTGTCGGATAAAACTGTCAGCATTGGCCAGCCCAGCAGCCTCGTACACCTGTGACAAAGATTAATTAAATTAGTAATACCAAACTAGTGACAGGTAATACAAACAAAGTAACATAGAATCAAACCAGCTACCTTCTAATTACAAGGCGAGTACAGCAGTACTATAATCACTCAACCACCAAGCTGACATAAAAACTTTTACTCATACCAGTACTCATAACGTTTTTAATATGTTACATTTTAACAAGTTACCTTTAAGCATGTTACATTTTAAAAGGTTACAATTTTACATGTTACATTTTTACATGTTACATTTTAATATGTTACATTTTAACACGTTACATTTAAGCATGTTACATTTTAAAATGTTACATTTTAACACGTTACATTTTAACATGTTACATTTTAACTTCTTATATTTCCACATGTTACATTTTTACATGTTACATTTTAACATGTTTTACGATCAAGTCATTCCCTTGCAACTGACCTGGTAGCCTCGTCTAGTATGAGGATGGATGGGATTTTCAGTAGAGCGCGGGCGATAGCTATCCTCTGTTTCTGGCCCCCAGACACGGTAACTCCTCTCTCCCCCAGAATGGTACTGTAGCCATCAGGGAACTGTCGGAAAAAACTCTCAGCATTGGCCAGCCCAGCAGCCTCGTACACCTGTGACAAAGATTAATTAAATTAGTAATACCAAACTAGTGACGGGTAATACAAACAAAGTAACATAGAATCAAACCAGCTACCTTCTGATTACAGCAATACTATAATCACTCAACCACCAAGCTGACATAAAAACTTTTACTCATACCAGTACTCATAACGTTTTTAATGTGTTACATTTTAACAAGTTACCTTTAAGCATGTTACATTTTAAAAGGTTACAATTTTACATGTTACATTTTTACATGTTACAATTTAATATGTTACATTTTAACACGTTACATTTAAGCATGTTACATTTTAAAAGGTTACAATTTTAACACGTTACATTTTAACATGTTACATTTTAACTTCTTATATTTCCACATGTTACATTTTTACATGTTACATTTTAACATGTTTTACGATCAAGTCATTCCCTTGCAACTGACCTGGTAGTCGTCGTCGTCGTCGTCGTCGTCGTCGTCGTCGTCGTCGTCATATTTACATGTTACATTTTAACATTTTTTATGATCAAGTATTTCCCTTGCAACTGACCTGGTAGCCTCGTCTAGTATGAGGATGGATGAGATTTTCAGTAGAGCGCGGGCGATAGCTATCCTCTGTTTCTGGCCCCCAGACACGGTAACTCCTCTCTCCCCCAGAATGGTACTGTAGCCATCAGGGAACTGTCGGAAAAAACTCTCAGCATTGGCCAGCCCAGCAGCCTCGTACACCTGTGACAAAGATTAATTAAATTAGTAATACCAAACTAGTGACGGGTAATACAAACAAAGTAACATAGAATCAAACCAGCTACCTTCTGATTACAGCAATACTATAATCACTCAACCACCAAGCTGACATAAAAACTTTTACTCATACCAGTACTCATAACGTTTTTAATATGTTACATTTTAACAAGTTACCTTTAAGCATGTTACATTTTAAAAGGTTACAATTTTACATGTTACATTTTTACATGTTACATTTTAATATGTTACATTTTAACACGTTACATTTAAGCATGTTACATTTTAAAATGTTACATTTTAACACGTTACATTTTAACATGTTACATTTTAACTTCTTATATTTCCACATGTTACATTTTTACATGTTACATTTTAACATGTTTTACGATCAAGTCATTCCCTTGCAACTGACCTGGTAGCCTCGTCTAGTATGAGGATGGATGGGATTTTCAGTAGAGCGCGGGCGATAGCTATCCTCTGTTTCTGGCCCCCAGACACGGTAACTCCTCTCTCCCCCAGAATGGTACTGTAGCCATCAGGGAACTGTCGGAAAAAACTCTCAGCATTGGCCAGCCCAGCAGCCTCGTACACCTGTGACAAAGATTAATTAAATTAGTAATACCAAACTAGTGACGGGTAATACAAACAAAGTAACATAGAATCAAACCAGCTACCTTCTGATTACAGCAATACTATAATCACTCAACCACCAAGCTGACATAAAAACTTTTACTCATACCAGTACTCATAACGTTTTTAATATGTTACATTTTAACAAGTTACCTTTAAGCATGTTACATTTTAAAAGGTTACAATTTTACATGTTACATTTTTACATGTTACATTTTAATATGTTACATTTTAACACGTTACATTTAAGCATGTTACATTTTAAAATGTTACATTTTAACACGTTACATTTTAACATGTTACATTTTAACTTCTTATATTTCCACATGTTACATTTTTACATGTTACATTTTAACATGTTTTACGATCAAGTCATTCCCTTGCAACTGACCTGGTAGCCTCGTCTAGTATGAGGATGGATGGGATTTTCAGTAGAGCGCGGGCGGTGGCTATCCTCTGTTTCTGGCCCCCAGACACGGTAACTCCTCTCTCCCCCAGAATGGTACTGTAGCCATCAGGGAACTGTCGGAAAAAACTCTCAGCATTGGCCAGCCCAGCAGCCTCGTACACCTGTGACAAAGATTAATTAAATTAGTAATACCAAACTAGTGACGGGTAATACAAACAAAGTAACATAGAATCAAACCAGCTACCTTCTGATTACAGCAATACTATAATCACTCAACCACCAAGCTGACATAAAAACTTTTACTCATACCAGTACTCATAACGTTTTTAATATGTTACATTTTAACAAGTTACCTTTAAGCATGTTACATTTTAAAAGGTTACAATTTTACATGTTACATTTTTACATGTTACATTTTAATATGTTACATTTTAACACGTTACATTTAAGCATGTTACATTTTAAAATGTTACATTTTAACACGTTACATTTTAACATGTTACATTTTAACTTCTTATATTTCCACATGTTACATTTTTACATGTTACATTTTAACATGTTTTACGATCAAGTCATTCCCTTGCAACTGACCTGGTAGCCTCGTCTAGTATGAGGATGGATGGGATTTTCAGTAGAGCGCGGGCGGTGGCTATCCTCTGTTTCTGGCCCCCAGACACGGTAACTCCTCTCTCCCCCAGAATGGTACTGTAGCCATCAGAAACTGTCGGAAAAAACTCTCAGCATTGGCCAGCCCAGCAGCCTCGTACACCTGTGACAAAGATTAATTAAATTAGTAATACCAAACTAGTGACGGGTAATACAAACAAAGTAACATAGAATCAAACCAGCTACCTTCTGATTACAGCAATACTATAATCACTCAACCACCAAGCTGACATAAAAACTTTTACTCATACCAGTACTCATAACGTTTTTAATATGTTACATTTTAACAAGTTACCTTTAAGCATGTTACATTTTAAAAGGTTACAATTTTACATGTTACATTTTTACATGTTACATTTTAATATGTTACATTTTAACACGTTACATTTAAGCATGTTACATTTTAAAATGTTACATTTTAACACGTTACATTTTAACATGTTACATTTTAACTTCTTATATTTCCACATGTTACATTTTTACATGTTACATTTTAACATGTTTTACGATCAAGTCATTCCCTTGCAACTGACCTGGTAGCCTCGTCTAGTATGAGGATGGATGGGATTTTCAGTAGAGCGCGGGCGATAGCTATCCTCTGTTTCTGGCCCCCAGACACGGTAACTCCTCTCTCCCCCAGAATGGTACTGTAGCCATCAGGGAACTGTCGGAAAAAACTCTCAGCATTGGCCAGCCCAGCAGCCTCGTACACCTGTGACAAAGATTAATTAAATTAGTAATACCAAACTAGTGACGGGTAATACAAACAAAGTAACATAGAATCAAACCAGCTACCTTCTGATTACAGCAATACTATAATCACTCAACCACCAAGCTGACATAAAAACTTTTACTCATACCAGTACTCATAACGTTTTTAATATGTTACATTTTAACAAGTTACCTTTAAGCATGTTACATTTTAAAAGGTTACAATTTTACATGTTACATTTTTACATGTTACATTTTAATATGTTACATTTTAACACGTTACATTTAAGCATGTTACATTTTAAAATGTTACATTTTAACACGTTACATTTTAACATGTTACATTTTAACTTCTTATATTTCCACATGTTACATTTTTACATGTTACATTTTAACATGTTTTACGATCAAGTCATTCCCTTGCAACTGACCTGGTAGCCTCGTCTAGTATGAGGATGGATGGGATTTTCAGTAGAGCGCGGGCGATAGCTATCCTCTGTTTCAGGCCCCCAGACACGGTAACTCCTCTCTCCCCCAGAATGGTACTGTAGCCATCAGGGAACTGTCGGATAAAACTGTCAGCATTGGCCAGCCCAGCAGCCTCGTACACCTGTGACAAAGATTAATTAAATTAGTAATACCAAACTAGTGACAGGTAATACAAACAAAGTAACATAGAATCAAACCAGCTACCTTCTAATTACAAGGCGAGTACAGCAGTACTATAATCACTCAACCACCAAGCTGACATAAAAACTTTTACTCATACCAGTACTCATAACGTTTTTAATGTGTTACATTTTAACAAGTTACCTTTAAGCATGTTACATTTTAAAAGGTTACAATTTTACATGTTACATTTTTACATGTTACAATTTAATATGTTACATTTTAACACGTTACATTTAAGCATGTTACATTTTAAAAGGTTACAATTTTAACACGTTACATTTTAACATGTTACATTTTAACTTCTTATATTTCCACATGTTACATTTTTACATGTTACATTTTAACATGTTTTACGATCAAGTCATTCCCTTGCAACTGACCTGGTAGTCGTCGTCGTCGTCGTCGTCGTCGTCGTCGTCGTCGTCGTCGTCGTCGTCGTCGTCGTCGTCGTCGTCGTCGTCGTCGTCGTCGTCGTCGTCGTCGTCGTCGTCGTCGTCGTCGTCGTCGTCGTCGTCGTCGTCGTCGTCGTCGTCGTCGTCGTCGTCGTCGTCGTCGTCGTCGTCGTCGTCGTCGTCGTCGTCGTCGTCGTCGTCGTCGTCGTCGTCGTCGTCGTCGTCGTCGTCGTCGTCGTCGTCGTCGTCGTCGTCGTCGTCGTCGTCGTCGTCGTCGTCGTCGTCGTCGTCGTCGTCGTCGTCGTCGTCGTCGTCGTCGTCGTCGTCGTCGTCGTCGTCGTCGTCGTCGTCGTCGTCGTCGTCGTCGTCGTCGTCGTCGTCGTCGTCGTCGTCGTCGTCGTCGTCGTCGTCGTCGTCGTCGTCGTCGTCGTCGTCGTCGTCGTCGTCGTCGTCGTCGTCGTCGTCGTCGTCGTCGTCGTCGTCGTCGTCGTCGTCGTCGTCGTCGTCGTCGTCGTCGTCGTCGTCGTCGTCGTCGTCGTCGTCGTCGTCGTCGTCGTCGTCGTCGTCGTCGTCGTCGTCGTCGTCGTCGTCGTCGTCGTCGTCGTCGTCGTCGTCGTCGTCGTCGTCGTCGTCGTCGTCGTCGTCGTCGTCGTCGTCGTCGTCGTCGTCGTCGTCGTCGTCGTCGTCGTCGTCGTCGTCGTCGTCGTCGTCGTCGTCGTCGTCGTCGTCGTCGTCGTCGTCGTCGTCGTCGTCGTCGTCGTCGTCGTCGTCGTCGTCGTCGTCGTCGTCGTCGTCGTCGTCGTCGTCGTCGTCGTCGTCGTCGTCGTCGTCGTCGTCGTCGTCGTCGTCGTCGTCGTCGTCGTCGTCGTCGTCGTCGTCGTCGTCGTCGTCGTCGTCGTCGTCGTCGTCGTCGTCGTCGTCGTCGTCGTCGTCGTCGTCGTCGTCGTCGTCGTCGTCGTCGTCGTCGTCGTCGTCGTCGTCGTCGTCGTCGTCGTCGTCGTCGTCGTCGTCGTCGTCGTCGTCGTCGTCGTCGTCGTCGTCGTCGTCGTCGTCGTCGTCGTCGTCGTCGTCGTCGTCGTCGTCGTCGTCGTCGTCGTCGTCGTCGTCGTCGTCGTCGTCGTCGTCGTCGTCGTCGTCGTCGTCGTTAACAATTTAACATGTTACATGTTGTAAATATTGTCGTCGTCGTCGTCATATTTACATGTTACATTTTAACATTTTTTATGATCAAGTATTTCCCTTGCAACTGACCTGGTAGCCTCGTCTAGTATGAGGATGGATGGGATTTTCAGTAGAGCGCGGGCGATAGCTATCCTCTGTTTCTGGCCCCCAGACACGGTAACTCCTCTCTCCCCCAGAATGGTACTGTAGCCATCAGGGAACTGTCGGAAAAAACTCTCAGCATTGGCCAGCCCAGCAGCCTCGTACACCTGTGACAAAGATTAATTAAATTAGTAATACCAAACTAGTGACGGGTAATACAAACAAAGTAACATAGAATCAAACCAGCTACCTTCTGATTACAGCAATACTATAATCACTCAACCACCAAGCTGACATAAAAACTTTTACTCATACCAGTACTCATAACGTTTTTAATATGTTACATTTTAACAAGTTACCTTTAAGCATGTTACATTTTAAAAGGTTACAATTTTACATGTTACATTTTTACATGTTACATTTTAATATGTTACATTTTAACACGTTACATTTAAGCATGTTACATTTTAAAATGTTACATTTTAACACGTTACATTTTAACATGTTACATTTTAACTTCTTATATTTCCACATGTTACATTTTTACATGTTACATTTTAACATGTTTTACGATCAAGTCATTCCCTTGCAACTGACCTGGTAGCCTCGTCTAGTATGAGGATGGATGGGATTTTCAGTAGAGCGCGGGCGATAGCTATCCTCTGTTTCTGGCCCCCAGACACGGTAACTCCTCTCTCCCCCAGAATGGTACTGTAGCCATCAGGGAACTGTCGGAAAAAACTCTCAGCATTGGCCAGCCCAGCAGCCTCGTACACCTGTGACAAAGATTAATTAAATTAGTAATACCAAACTAGTGACGGGTAATACAAACAAAGTAACATAGAATCAAACCAGCTACCTTCTGATTACAGCAATACTATAATCACTCAACCACCAAGCTGACATAAAAACTTTTACTCATACCAGTACTCATAACGTTTTTAATGTGTTACATTTTAACAAGTTACCTTTAAGCATGTTACATTTTAAAAGGTTACAATTTTACATGTTACATTTTTACATGTTACAATTTAATATGTTACATTTTAACACGTTACATTTAAGCATGTTACATTTTAAAAGGTTACAATTTTAACACGTTACATTTTAACATGTTACATTTTAACTTCTTATATTTCCACATGTTACATTTTTACATGTTACATTTTAACATGTTTTACGATCAAGTCATTCCCTTGCAACTGACCTGGTAGTCGTCGTCGTCGTCGTCGTCGTCGTCGTCGTCGTCGTCGTCGTCGTCGTCGTCGTCGTCGTCGTCGTCGTCGTCGTCGTCGTCGTCGTCGTCGTCGTCGTCGTCGTCGTCGTCGTCGTCGTCGTCGTCGTCGTCGTCGTCGTCGTCGTCGTCGTCGTCGTCGTCGTCGTCGTCGTCGTCGTCGTCGTCGTCGTCGTCGTCGTCGTCGTCGTCGTCGTCGTCGTCGTCGTCGTCGTCGTCGTCGTCGTCGTCGTCGTCGTCGTCGTCGTCGTCGTCGTCGTCGTCGTCGTCGTCGTCGTCGTCGTCGTCGTCGTCGTCGTCGTCGTCGTCGTCGTCGTCGTCGTCGTCGTCGTCGTCGTCGTCGTCGTCGTCGTCGTCGTCGTCGTCGTCGTCGTCGTCGTCGTCGTCGTCGTCGTCGTCGTCGTCGTCGTCGTCGTCGTCGTCGTCGTCGTCGTCGTCGTCGTCGTCGTCGTCGTCGTCGTCGTCGTCGTCGTCGTCGTCGTCGTCGTCGTCGTCGTCGTCGTCGTCGTCGTCGTCGTCGTCGTCGTCGTCGTCGTCGTCGTCGTCGTCGTCGTCGTCGTCGTCGTCGTCGTCGTCGTCGTCGTCGTCGTCGTCGTCGTCGTCGTCGTCGTCGTCGTCGTCGTCGTCGTCGTCGTCGTCGTCGTCGTCGTCGTCGTCGTCGTCGTCGTCGTCGTCGTCGTCGTCGTCGTCGTCGTCGTCGTCGTCGTCGTCGTCGTCGTCGTCGTCGTCGTCGTCGTCGTCGTCGTCGTCGTCGTCGTCGTCGTCGTCGTCGTCGTCGTCGTCGTCGTCGTCGTCGTCGTCGTCGTCGTCGTCGTCGTCGTCGTCGTCGTCGTCGTCGTCGTCGTCGTCGTCGTCGTCGTCGTCGTCGTCGTCGTCGTCGTCGTCGTCGTCGTCGTCGTCGTCGTCGTCGTCGTCGTCGTCGTCGTCGTCGTCGTCGTCGTCGTCGTCGTCGTCGTCGTCGTCGTCGTCGTCGTCGTCGTCGTCGTCGTCGTCGTCGTCGTCGTCGTCGTCGTCGTCGTCGTCGTCGTCGTCGTCGTCGTCGTCGTCGTCGTCGTCGTCGTCGTCGTCGTCGTCGTCGTCGTCGTCGTCGTCGTCGTCGTCGTCGTCGTCGTCGTCGTCGTCGTCGTCGTCGTCGTCGTCGTCGTCGTCGTCGTCGTCGTCGTCGTCGTCGTCGTCGTCGTCGTCGTCGTCGTCGTCGTCGTCGTCGTCGTCGTCGTCGTCGTCGTCGTCGTCGTCGTCGTCGTCGTCGTCGTCGTCGTCGTCGTCGTCGTCGTCGTCGTCGTCGTCATATTTACATGTTACATTTTAACATTTTTTATGATCAAGTATTTCCCTTGCAACTGACCTGGTAGCCTCGTCTAGTATGAGGATGGATGGGATTTTCAGTAGAGCGCGGGCGATAGCTATCCTCTGTTTCTGGCCCCCAGACACGGTAACTCCTCTCTCCCCCAGAATGGTACTGTAGCCATCAGGGAACTGTCGGAAAAAACTCTCAGCATTGGCCAGCCCAGCAGCCTCGTACACCTGTGACAAAGATT
>NW_026543052.1:0-63808 GCF_028750875.1 Macrosteles quadrilineatus | reverse complement strand
CCTTGTACACACTTGTACAGCCTTGTACACAATTGTACAACCTTGTACACACTTGTACAACCTTGTACACACTTGTACAACCTTGTACACAATTGTACAGCCTTGTACACGCTTGTACAACCTTGTACACACTTGTACAGCCTTGTACAAAATTGTACAACCTTGTACACACTTGTACAGCCTTGTACACAATTGTACAACCTTGTACACACTTGTACAACCTTGTACACCCTTGTACAAACTTTTAAACATCGTACACACTTGTACACCCTTGTACAAACTTTTACATCCTTGTACACACTTGTACAACCTTGTACACACTTGTACAATCTTGTACACACTTGTACAGCCTTGTACACAATTGTACAACCTTGTACACACTTGTACAGCCTTGTACACAATTGTACAACCTTGTACACACTTGTACAACCTTGTACACCCTTGTACACACTTTTACTTATCGTACACACTTGTACACCCTTGTACAAACTTGTACATCCTTGTACACACTTGTACAACCTTGTACAAACTTGTACATCCTTGTACACGATTTTACACCCTTGTACACACTTGTACAACCTTGTAAAAACTTGTACAACCTTGTACACACTTGTACACCCTTGTACACACTTGTACAAGCTTGTACACACTTGTACAACCTTGTACACACTTGTACACCCTTGTACACACATGTACAACCTTGTACACAACTTGTACAACCTTGTACACACTTGTACAACCTTGTAAAACTTGTACACCCTTGTACAAACTTGTACACCCCTGTACACACTTGTACACATTTGTACACACTTGTACACCCTTGTACACACTTGTACAACCTTGTACAAACTTATACAATCTTGTACACACTTGTACAACCCAGTACACAACTTGTACAACCTTGTACACACTTGTACAACCTTGTAAAACTTGTACACCCTTGTACAAACTTGTACACCCCTGTACACACTTGTACACATTTGTACACACTTGTACACCCTTGTACACACTTGTACAACCTTGTACAAACTTATACAATCTTGTACACACTTGTACAACCCAGTACACACTTGTACAATCTTGTACAAACTTGTACATCCTTGTACACGATTGTACACCCTTGTACACACTTGTACAACCTTGTACACACTTGTACAACCTTGTACACAATTGTACAACCTTGTACACACTTGTACAACCTTGTACACACTTGCACAACTTTGTACACACTTGTACAGTCTTGTACACAATTGTACAACCTTGTACACACTTGTACAACCTTGTACACACTTGTACAACCTTGTACACAATTGTACAGCCTTGTACACACTTGTACAACCTTGTACACACTTGTACAGCCTTGTACACAATTGTACAACCTTGTACACACTTGTACAACCTTGTACACACTTGTACAACCTTGTACACAATTGTACAGCCTTGTACACACTTGTACACACTTGTACAACCTTGTAAAAACTTGTACGCCCTTGTACACACTTGTACAACCTTGTACAACCTTGTACACACTTGTACAGCCTTGTACACAATTGTACATACTTGTACACACTTGTACAACCTTGTACACAATTGTACAACCTCGTACACACTTATACAACCTTGTACACACTTGTACAACCTTGTACACACTTGTACAACCTTGTACACACTTGTACAACCTTGTACACACTTGTACAACCTTTAACACACTTGTACAGCCTTGTACACAATTGTACAGCCTTGTACACAATTGTACAACCTTGTACACACTTGTACAGCCTTGTACACAATTGTACAACCTTGTACACACTTTGTACAACCTTGTACACCCTTGTACACACTTTTACTTATCGTACACACTTGTACACCCTTGTACAAACTTGTACATCCTTGTACACACTTGTACAACCTTGTACAAACTTGTACATCCTTGTACACGATTTTACACCCTTGTACACACTTGTACAACCTTGTAAAAACTTGTACAACCTTGTACACACTTGTACACCCTTGTACACACTTGTACAAGCTTGTACACACTTGTACAACCATGTACACACTTGTACAACCTTGTACACACTTGTACAACCTTGTACACACTTGTACAACCTTGTACACACTTGTACAACCTTGTACACACTTGTACAACCTTGTACACACTTGTACAACCTTGTACACACTTGTACAACCTTGTACACGTTTGTACAACCTTGTACACACTTGTACAGCCTTGTACACAATTGTACAACCTTGTACACACTTGTACAGCCTTGTACACAATTGTAAAACCTTGTACACACTTGTACAACCTTGTACACCCTTGTACACACTTTTACTTATCGTACACACTTGTACACCCTTGTACAAACTTGTACATCCTTGTACACACTTGTACAACCTTGTACAAAATTGTACAAACTTGTACATCCTTGTACACGATTTTACACCCTTGTACACACTTGTACAACCTTGTAAAAACTTGTACAACCTTGTACACACTTGTACACCCTTGTACACACTTGTACAAGCTTGTACACACTTGTACAAGCTTGTACACACTTGTACAAGCTTGTACACACTTGTACAAGGTTGTACACACTTGTACAACATTGTACACACTTGTACAACCTTGTACACATTTGTACAACCTTGTACACACTTGTACAACCTTGTACACATTTGTACAACCTTGTACACACTTGTACAACCTTGTACACACTTGTACAACCTTGTACACACTTGTACAACCTTGTACACACTTGTACAACTTTGTACACACTTGTACAACCTTGTACACACTTGTACAACCTTGTACACACTTGTACAACCTTGTACACACTTGTACAACCTTGTACACACTTGTACAACCTTGTACACACTTGTACAACCTTGTACACACTTGTACAACCTTGTACACACTTGTACAACCTTGTACACACTTGTAAAACCTTGTACACACTTGTACAACCTTGAACACACTTGTACAGCCTTGTACACAATTGTACAACCTTGTACACACTTGTACAACCTTGTACACACTTGTACAACCTTGTACACACTTGTACAACCTTGTACACAATTGTACAGCCTTGTACACACTTGTACAACCTTGTACACAATTGTACAACCTTGTACACACTTGTACAACCTTGTACACAATTGTACAGCCTTGTACACACTTGTACAACCTTGTACACACTTGTACATCCTCGTAAAAACTTGTACACCCTTGTACACACTTGTACAACCTTGTACAACCTTGTACACACTTGTACAGCCTTGTACAACCTTGTACAAACTTGTAGACCCTTGTAAAAACTTGTACACCCTTGTACACACATGTACAACCTTGTACACAACTTGTACAACCTTGTACACACTTGTACAACCTTGTAAAAACTTGTACAACCTTGTACACACTTGTACACCCTTGTACACACTTGTACAAGCTTGTACACACTTGTACAAGCTTGTACACACTTGTACAAGCTTGTACACACTTGTACAAGGTTGTACACACTTGTACAACATTGTACACACTTGTACAACCTTGTACACATTTGTACAACCTTGTACACACTTGTACAACCTTGTACACATTTGTACAACCTTGTACACACTTGTACAACCTTGTACACACTTGTACAACCTTGTACACACTTGTACAACCTTGTACACACTTGTACAACTTTGTACACACTTGTACAACCTTGTACACACTTGTACAACCTTGTACACACTTGTACAACCTTGTACACACTTGTACAACCTTGTACACACTTGTACAACCTTGTACACACTTGTACAACCTTGTACACACTTGTACAACCTTGTACACACTTGTACAACCTTGTACACACTTGTAAAACCTTGTACACACTTGTACAACCTTGAACACACTTGTACAGCCTTGTACACAATTGTACAACCTTGTACACACTTGTACAACCTTGTACACACTTGTACAACCTTGTACACACTTGTACAACCTTGTACACAATTGTACAGCCTTGTACACACTTGTACAACCTTGTACACAATTGTACAACCTTGTACACACTTGTACAACCTTGTACACAATTGTACAGCCTTGTACACACTTGTACAACCTTGTACACACTTGTACATCCTCGTAAAAACTTGTACACCCTTGTACACACTTGTACAACCTTGTACAACCTTGTACACACTTGTACAGCCTTGTACAACCTTGTACAAACTTGTAGACCCTTGTAAAAACTTGTACACCCTTGTACACACATGTACAACCTTGTACACAACTTGTACAACCTTGTACACACTTGTACAACCTTGTAAAACTTGTACACATTTGTACACACTTGTACACCCTTGTACACACTTGTACAACCTTGTACAAACTTATACAATCTTGTACACACTTGTACAACCCAGTACACACTTGTACAATCTTGTACAAACTTGTACTCCCTTGTACAAACTTGTACATCCTTGTACACACTTGTACAACCTTGTACAAACTTGTACAAACTTGTACAAACTTGTACATCCTTGTACACGATTGTACACCCTTGTACACACTTGTACAACCTTGTACACACTTGTACAACCTGACACACAATTGTACAACCTTGTACACACTTGTACAACCTTTTACACACTTGTACAGCCTTGTACACAATTGTACAGCCTTGTACACAATTGTACAACCTTGTACACACTTGTACAGCCTTGTACACAATTGTACAACCTTGTACACACTTGTACAACCTTGTACACCCTTGTACACACTTTTACTTATCGTACACACTTGTACACCCTTGTACAAACTTGTACATCCTTGTACACACTTGTACAACCTTGTACAAACTTGTACATCCTTGTACACGATTTTACACCCTTGTACACACTTGTACAACCTTGTAAAAACTTGTACAACCTTGTACACACTTGTACACCCTTGTACACACTTGTACAAGCTTGTACACACTTGTACAACCATGTACACACTTGTACAACCTTGTACACACTTGTACAACCTTGTACACACTTGTACAACCTTGTACACACTTGTACAACCTTGTACACACTTGTACAACCTTGTACACACTTGTACAACCTTGTACACACTTGTACAACCTTGTACACACTTGTACAACCTTGTACACACTTGTACAGCCTTGTACACAATTGTACAACCTTGTACACACTTGTACAGCCTTGTACACAATTGTAAAACCTTGTACACACTTGTACAACCTTGTACACCCTTGTACACACTTTTACTTATCGTACACACTTGTACACCCTTGTACAAACTTGTACATCCTTGTACACACTTGTACAACCTTGTACAAAATTGTACAAACTTGTACATCCTTGTACACGATTTTACACCCTTGTACACACTTGTACAACCTTGTAAAAACTTGTTCACCCTTGTACACACTTGTACAACCTTGTACACACTTGTACAACCTGATACACAATTGTACAACCTTGTACACACTTGTACAACCTTGTACACACTTGTACAACCTTGTACACACTTGTACAACCTTGTACACACTTGTACAACCTTGTACACACTTGTACAGCCTTGTACACAATTGTACAACCTTGTACACACTTGTACAACCTTGTACACACTTGTACAACCTTGTACACAATTGTACAGCCTTGTACACGCTTGTACAACCTTGTACACACTTGTACAGCCTTGTACAAAATTGTACAACCTTGTACACACTTGTACAGCCTTGTACACAATTGTACAACCTTGTACACACTTGTACAACCTTGTACACCCTTGTACAAACTTTTAAACATCGTACACACTTGTACACCCTTGTACAAACTTTTACATCCTTGTACACACTTGTACAACCTTGTACACACTTGTACAATCTTGTACACACTTGTACAGCCTTGTACACAATTGTACAACCTTGTACACACTTGTACAGCCTTGTACACAATTGTACAACCTTGTACACACTTGTACAACCTTGTACACCCTTGTACACACTTTTACTTATCGTACACACTTGTACACCCTTGTACAAACTTGTACATCCTTGTACACACTTGTACAACCTTGTACAAACTTGTACATCCTTGTACACGATTTTACACCCTTGTACACACTTGTACAACCTTGTAAAAACTTGTACAACCTTGTACACACTTGTACACCCTTGTACACACTTGTACAAGCTTGTACACACTTGTACAACCTTGTACACACTTGTACACCCTTGTACACACATGTACAACCTTGTACACAACTTGTACAACCTTGTACACACTTGTACAACCTTGTAAAACTTGTACACCCTTGTACAAACTTGTACACCCCTGTACACACTTGTACACATTTGTACACACTTGTACACCCTTGTACACACTTGTACAACCTTGTACAAACTTATACAATCTTGTACACACTTGTACAACCCAGTACACAACTTGTACAACCTTGTACACACTTGTACAACCTTGTAAAACTTGTACACCCTTGTACAAACTTGTACACCCCTGTACACACTTGTACACATTTGTACACACTTGTACACCCTTGTACACACTTGTACAACCTTGTACAAACTTATACAATCTTGTACACACTTGTACAACCCAGTACACACTTGTACAATCTTGTACAAACTTGTACATCCTTGTACACGATTGTACACCCTTGTACACACTTGTACAACCTTGTACACACTTGTACAACCTTGTACACAATTGTACAACCTTGTACACACTTGTACAACCTTGTACACACTTGCACAACTTTGTACACACTTGTACAGTCTTGTACACAATTGTACAACCTTGTACACACTTGTACAACCTTGTACACACTTGTACAACCTTGTACACAATTGTACAGCCTTGTACACACTTGTACAACCTTGTACACACTTGTACAGCCTTGTACACAATTGTACAACCTTGTACACACTTGTACAACCTTGTACACACTTGTACAACCTTGTACACAATTGTACAGCCTTGTACACACTTGTACACACTTGTACAACCTTGTAAAAACTTGTACGCCCTTGTACACACTTGTACAACCTTGTACAACCTTGTACACACTTGTACAGCCTTGTACACAATTGTACATACTTGTACACACTTGTACAACCTTGTACACAATTGTACAACCTCGTACACACTTATACAACCTTGTACACACTTGTACAACCTTGTACACACTTGTACAACCTTGTACACACTTGTACAACCTTGTACACACTTGTACAACCTTTAACACACTTGTACAGCCTTGTACACAATTGTACAGCCTTGTACACAATTGTACAACCTTGTACACACTTGTACAGCCTTGTACACAATTGTACAACCTTGTACACACTTGTACAACCTTGTACACCCTTGTACACACTTTTACTTATCGTACACACTTGTACACCCTTGTACAAACTTGTACATCCTTGTACACACTTGTACAACCTTGTACAAACTTGTACATCCTTGTACACGATTTTACACCCTTGTACACACTTGTACAACCTTGTAAAAACTTGTACAACCTTGTACACACTTGTACACCCTTGTACACACTTGTACAAGCTTGTACACACTTGTACAACCATGTACACACTTGTACAACCTTGTACACACTTGTACAACCTTGTACACACTTGTACAACCTTGTACACACTTGTACAACCTTGTACACACTTGTACAACCTTGTACACACTTGTACAACCTTGTACACACTTGTACAACCTTGTACACGTTTGTACAACCTTGTACACACTTGTACAGCCTTGTACACAATTGTACAACCTTGTACACACTTGTACAGCCTTGTACACAATTGTAAAACCTTGTACACACTTGTACAACCTTGTACACCCTTGTACACACTTTTACTTATCGTACACACTTGTACACCCTTGTACAAACTTGTACATCCTTGTACACACTTGTACAACCTTGTACAAAATTGTACAAACTTGTACATCCTTGTACACGATTTTACACCCTTGTACACACTTGTACAACCTTGTAAAAACTTGTACAACCTTGTACACACTTGTACACCCTTGTACACACTTGTACAAGCTTGTACACACTTGTACAAGCTTGTACACACTTGTACAAGCTTGTACACACTTGTACAAGGTTGTACACACTTGTACAACATTGTACACACTTGTACAACCTTGTACACATTTGTACAACCTTGTACACACTTGTACAACCTTGTACACATTTGTACAACCTTGTACACACTTGTACAACCTTGTACACACTTGTACAACCTTGTACACACTTGTACAACCTTGTACACACTTGTACAACTTTGTACACACTTGTACAACCTTGTACACACTTGTACAACCTTGTACACACTTGTACAACCTTGTACACACTTGTACAACCTTGTACACACTTGTACAACCTTGTACACACTTGTACAACCTTGTACACACTTGTACAACCTTGTACACACTTGTACAACCTTGTACACACTTGTACAACCTTGTACACACTTGTAAAACCTTGTACACACTTGTACAACCTTGAACACACTTGTACAGCCTTGTACACAATTGTACAACCTTGTACACACTTGTACAACCTTGTACACACTTGTACAACCTTGTACACACTTGTACAACCTTGTACACAATTGTACAGCCTTGTACACACTTGTACAACCTTGTACACAATTGTACAACCTTGTACACACTTGTACAACCTTGTACACAATTGTACAGCCTTGTACACACTTGTACAACCTTGTACACACTTGTACATCCTCGTAAAAACTTGTACACCCTTGTACACACTTGTACAACCTTGTACAACCTTGTACACACTTGTACAGCCTTGTACAACCTTGTACAAACTTGTAGACCCTTGTAAAAACTTGTACACCCTTGTACACACATGTACAACCTTGTACACAACTTGTACAACCTTGTACACACTTGTACAACCTTGTAAAACTTGTACACATTTGTACACACTTGTACACCCTTGTACACACTTGTACAACCTTGTACAAACTTATACAATCTTGTACACACTTGTACAACCCAGTACACACTTGTACAATCTTGTACAAACTTGTACTCCCTTGTACAAACTTGTACATCCTTGTACACACTTGTACAACCTTGTACAAACTTGTACAAACTTGTACAAACTTGTACATCCTTGTACACGATTGTACACCCTTGTACACACTTGTACAACCTTGTACACACTTGTACAACCTGACACACAATTGTACAACCTTGTACACACTTGTACAACCTTTTACACACTTGTACAGCCTTGTACACAATTGTACAGCCTTGTACACAATTGTACAACCTTGTACACACTTGTACAGCCTTGTACACAATTGTACAACCTTGTACACACTTGTACAACCTTGTACACCCTTGTACACACTTTTACTTATCGTACACACTTGTACACCCTTGTACAAACTTGTACATCCTTGTACACACTTGTACAACCTTGTACAAACTTGTACATCCTTGTACACGATTTTACACCCTTGTACACACTTGTACAACCTTGTAAAAACTTGTACAACCTTGTACACACTTGTACACCCTTGTACACACTTGTACAAGCTTGTACACACTTGTACAACCATGTACACACTTGTACAACCTTGTACACACTTGTACAACCTTGTACACACTTGTACAACCTTGTACACACTTGTACAACCTTGTACACACTTGTACAACCTTGTACACACTTGTACAACCTTGTACACACTTGTACAACCTTGTACACACTTGTACAACCTTGTACACACTTGTACAGCCTTGTACACAATTGTACAACCTTGTACACACTTGTACAGCCTTGTACACAATTGTAAAACCTTGTACACACTTGTACAACCTTGTACACCCTTGTACACACTTTTACTTATCGTACACACTTGTACACCCTTGTACAAACTTGTACATCCTTGTACACACTTGTACAACCTTGTACAAAATTGTACAAACTTGTACATCCTTGTACACGATTTTACACCCTTGTACACACTTGTACAACCTTGTAAAAACTTGTACAACCTTGTACACACTTGTACAAGCTTGTACACACTTGTACAAGGTTGTACACACTTGTACAACCTTGTACACACTTGTACAACCTTGTACACACTTGTACAACCTTGTACACACTTGTACAACCTTGTACACATTTGTACAACCTTGTACACACTTGTACAACCTTGTACACACTTGTACAACCTTGTACACACTTGTACAACCTTGTACACACTTGTACAACCTTGTACACACTTGTACAACCTTGTACACACTTGTACAACCTTGTACACACTTGTACAACCTTGTACACACTTGTACAACCTTGTACACACTTGTACAACCTTTTACACACTTGTACAACCTTGTACACACTTGTACAACCTTGTACACACTTGTACAGCCTTGTACACAATTGTACAACCTTGTACACAATTGTACAAGGTTGTACACACTTGTACAACATTGTACACACTTGTACAACCTTGTACACACTTGTACAACCTTGTACACACTTGTACAACCTTGTACACATTTGTACAACCTTGTACACACTTGTACAACCTTGTACACACTTGTACAACCTTGTACACACTTGTACAACCTTGTACACACTTGTACAACCTTGTGCACCCTTGTACAAACTTGTACATCTATGTACACACTTGTACAACCTTGTACAAACTTGTACAAACTTGTACAAACTTGTACATCCTTGTACACGATTGTTCACCCTTGTACACACTTGTACAACCTTGTACACACTTGTACAACCTGATACACAATTGTACAACCTTGTACACACTTGTACAACCTTGTACACACTTGTAAACCTTGTACACACTTGTACAACCTTGTACACACTTGTACAACCTTGTACACACTTGTACAGCCTTGTACACAATTGTACAACCTTGTACACACTTGTACAACCTTGTACACACTTGTACAACCTTGTACACAATTGTACAGCCTTGTACACACTTGTACAACCTTGTACAAACTTGTACATCCTTGTACACGATTTTACACCCTTGTACACACTTGTACAACCTTGTAAAAACTTGTACAACCTTGTACACACTTGTACACCCTTGTACACACTTGTACAAGCTTGTACACACTTGTACAACCATGTACACACTTGTACAACCTTGTACACACTTGTACAACCTTGTACACACTTGTACAACCTTGTACACACTTGTACAACCTTGTACACACTTGTACAACCTTGTACACACTTGTACAACCTTGTACACACTTGTACAACCTTGTACACACTTGTACAACCTTGTACACACTTGTACAGCCTTGTACACAATTGTACAACCTTGTACACACTTGTACAGCCTTGTACACAATTGTAAAACCTTGTACACACTTGTACAACCTTGTACACCCTTGTACACACTTTTACTTATCGTACACACTTGTACACCCTTGTACAAACTTGTACATCCTTGTACACACTTGTACAACCTTGTACAAAATTGTACAAACTTGTACATCCTTGTACACGATTTTACACCCTTGTACACACTTGTACAACCTTGTAAAAACTTGTACAACCTTGTACACACTTGTACACCCTTGTACACACTTGTACAAGCTTGTACACACTTGTACAAGCTTGTACACACTTGTACAAGCTTGTACACACTTGTACAAGGTTGTACACACTTGTACAACATTGTACACACTTGTACAACCTTGTACACACTTGTACAACCTTGTACACACTTGTACAACCTTGTACACATTTGTACAACCTTGTACACACTTGTACAACCTTGTACACACTTGTACAACCTTGTACACACTTGTACAACCTTGTACACACTTGTACAACCTTGTACACACTTGTACAACCTTGTACACACTTGTACAACCTTGTACACACTTGTACAACCTTGTACACACTTGTACAACCTTTTACACACTTGTACAACCTTGTACACACTTGTACAACCTTGTACACACTTGTACAGCCTTGTACACAATTGTACAACCTTGTACACACTTGTACAACCTTGTACACACTTGTACAACCTTGTACACAATTGTACAAGGTTGTACACACTTGTACAACATTGTACACACTTGTACAACCTTGTACACACTTGTACAACCTTGTACACACTTGTACAACCTTGTACACATTTGTACAACCTTGTACACACTTGTACAACCTTGTACACACTTGTACAACCTTGTACACACTTGTACAACCTTGTACACACTTGTACAACCTTGTGCACCCTTGTACAAACTTGTACATCTATGTACACACTTGTACAACCTTGTACAAACTTGTACAAACTTGTACAAACTTGTACATCCTTGTACACGATTGTTCACCCTTGTACACACTTGTACAACCTTGTACACACTTGTACAACCTGATACACAATTGTACAACCTTGTACACACTTGTACAACCTTGTACACACTTGTACAACCTTGTACACACTTGTACAACCTTGTACACACTTGTACAACCTTGTACACACTTGTACAGCCTTGTACACAATTGTACAACCTTGTACACACTTGTACAACCTTGTACACACTTGTACAACCTTGTACACAATTGTACAGCCTTGTACACACTTGTACAACCTTGTACACACTTGTACAGCCTTGTACAAAATTGTACAACCTTGTACACACTTGTACAGCCTTGTACACAATTGTACAACCTTGTACACACTTGTACAACCTTGTACACCCTTGTACAAAATTTTACACATCGTACACACTTGTACACCCTTGTACAAACTTTTACATCCTTGTACACACTTGTACAACCTTGTACACACTTGTACAATCTTGTACACACTTGTACAGCCTTGTACACAATTGTACAACCTTGTACACACTTGTACAGCCTTGTACACAATTGTACAACCTTGTACACACTTGTACAACCTTGTACACCCTTGTACACACTTTTACTTATCGTACACACTTGTACACCCTTGTACAAACTTGTACATCCTTGTACACAATTGTACAACCTTGTACAAACTTGTACAAACTTGTACATCCTTGTACACGATTTTACACCCTTGTACACACTTGTACAACCTTGTAAAAACTTGTACAACCTTGTACACACTTGTACACCCTTGTACACACTTGTACAAGCTTGTACACACTTGTACAACCTTGTACACACTTGTACACCCTTGTACACACATGTACAACCTTGTACACAACTTGTACAACCTTGTACACACTTGTACAACCTTGTAAAACTTGTACACCCTTGTACAAACTTGTACACCCCTGTACACACTTGTACACATTTGTACACACTTGTACACCCTTGTACACACTTGTACAACCTTGTACAAACTTATACAATCTTGTACACACTTGTACAACCCAGTACACAACTTGTACAACCTTGTACACACTTGTACAACCTTGTAAAACTTGTACACCCTTGTACAAACTTGTACACCCCTGTACACACTTGTACACATTTGTACACACTTGTACATCCTTGTACACACTTGTACAACCTTGTACAAACTTATACAATCTTGTACACACTTGTACAACCCAGTACACACTTGTACAATCTTGTACAAACTTGTACATCCTTGTACACGATTGTACACCCTTGTACACACTTGTACAACCTTGTACACACTTGTACAACCTTGTACACAATTGTACAACCTTGTACACACTTGTACAACCTTGTACACAATTGTACAACCTTGTACACACTTGTACAACCTTGTACACACTTGCACAACTTTGTACACACTTGTACAGTCTTGTACACAATTGTACAACCTTGTACACACTTGTACAACCTTGTACACACTTGTACAACCTTGTACACAATTGTACAGCCTTGTACACACTTGTACAACCTTGTACACACTTGTACAGCCTTGTACACAATTGTACAACCTTGTACACACTTGTACAACCTTGTACACACTTGTACAACCTTGTACACAATTGTACAGCCTTGTACACACTTGTACACACTTGTACAACCTTGTAAAAACTTGTACGCCCTTGTACACACTTGTACAACCTTGTACAACCTTGTACACACTTGTACAGCCTTGTACACAATTGTACATACTTGTACACACTTGTACAACCTTGTACACAATTGTACAACCTCGTACACACTTATACAACCTTGTACACACTTGTACAACCTTGTACACACTTGTACAACCTTGTACACACTTGTACAACCTTGTACACACTTGTACAACCTTTTACACACTTGTACAGCCTTGTACACAATTGTACAGCCTTGTACACAATTGTACAACCTTGTACACACTTGTACAGCCTTGTACACAATTGTACAACCTTGTACACACTTGTACAACCTTGTACACCCTTGTACACACTTTTACTTATCGTACACACTTGTACACCCTTGTACAAACTTGTACATCCTTGTACACACTTGTACAACCTTGTACAAACTTGTACATCCTTGTACACGATTTTACACCCTTGTACACACTTGTACAACCTTGTAAAAACTTGTACAACCTTGTACACACTTGTACACCCTTGTACACACTTGTACAAGCTTGTACACACTTGTACAACCATGTACACACTTGTAAAACATTGTACACACTTGTACAACCTTGTACACACTTGTACAACCTTGTACACACTTGTACAACCTTGTACACACTTGTACAACCTTGTACACACTTGTACAACCTTGTACACACTTGTACAACCTTGTACACACTTGTACAACCTTGTACACACTTGTACAGCCTTGTACACAATTGTACAACCTTGTACACACTTGTACAGCCTTGTACACAATTGTAAAACCTTGTACACACTTGTACAACCTTGTACACCCTTGTACACACTTTTACTTATCGTACACACTTGTACACCCTTGTACAAACTTGTACATCCTTGTACACACTTGTACAACCTTGTACAAAATTGTACAAACTTGTACATCCTTGTACACGATTTTACACCCTTGTACACACTTGTACAACCTTGTAAAAACTTGTACAACCTTGTACACACTTGTACACCCTTGTACACACTTGTACAAGCTTGTACACACTTGTACAAGCTTGTACACACTTGTACAAGCTTGTACACACTTGTACAAGGTTGTACACACTTGTACAACCTTGTACACACTTGTACAACCTTGTACACACTTGTACAACCTTGTACACATTTGTACAACCTTGTACACACTTGTACAACCTTGTACACACTTGTACAACCTTGTACACACTTGTACAACCTTGTACACACTTGTACAACCTTGTACACACTTGTACAACCTTGTACACACTTGTACAACCTTGTACACACTTGTACAACCTTGTACACACTTGTACAACCTTTTACACACTTGTACAACCTTTTACACACTTGTACAACCTTGTACACACTTGTACAACCTTGTACACACTTGTAAAACCTTGTACACACTTGTACAACCTTGAACACACTTGTACAGCCTTGTACACAATTGTACAACCTTGTACACACTTGTACAACCTTGTACACACTTGTACAACCTTGTACACACTTGTACAACCTTGTACACAATTGTACAGCCTTGTACACACTTGTACAACCTTGTACACAATTGTACAACCTTGTACACACTTGTACAACCTTGTACACACTTGTACAACCTTGTACACAATTGTACAGCCTTGTACACACTTGTACAACCTTGTACACACTTGTACATCCTCGTAAAAACTTGTACACCCTTGTACACACTTGTACAACCTTGTACAACCTTGTACACACTTGTACAGCCTTGTACAACCTTGTACAAACTTGTAGAGCCTTGTAAAAACTTGTACACCCTTGTACACACATGTACAACCTTGTACACAACTTGTACAACCTTGTACACACTTGTACAACCTTGTAAAACTTGTACACATTTGTACACACTTGTACACCCTTGTACACACTTGTACAACCTTGTACAAACTTATACAATCTTGTACACACTTGTACAACCCAGTACACACTTGTACAATCTTGTACAAACTTGTACTCCCTTGTACAAACTTGTACATCCTTGTACACACTTGTACAACCTTGTACAAACTTGTACAAACTTGTACAAACTTGTACATCCTTGTACACGATTGTACACCCTTGTACACACTTGTACAACCTTGTACACACTTGTACAACCTGACACACAATTGTACAACCTTGTACACACTTGTACAACCTTGTACACACTTGTACAACCTTGTACACACTTGTACAACCTTGTACACACTTGTACAACCTTGTACACAATTGTACAGCCTTGTACACACTTGTACAACCTTGTACACACTTGTACAGCCTTGTACAACCTTGTACAAACTTGTAGAGCCTTGTAAAAACTTGTACACCCTTGTACACACATGTACAACCTTGTACACAACTTGTACAACCTTGTACACACTTGTACAACCTTGTAAAACTTGTACACATTTGTACACACTTGTACACCCTTGTACACACTTGTACAGCCTTGTACAAAATTGTACAACCTTGTACACACTTGTACAGCCTTGTACACAATTGTACAACCTTGTACAACCTTGTACACCCTTGTACAAACTTTTACACATCGTACACACTTGTACACCCTTGTACAAACTTGTACATCCTTGTACACACTTGTACAACCTTGTACACACTTGTACAACCTTGTACACACTTGTACAGCCTTGTACACAATTGTACAACCTTGTACACAGTTGTACAAGTGTGTACAAGGTTGAACAAGTGTGTACAAGGTTGTACAATTGTGTACAAGGCTGTACAAGTGTGTTCAAGGTTGTACAAGTGTGTACAAGGTTGTACAAGTGTGTACAAGGTTGTACAATTGTGTACAAGGTTGTACAATTGTGTACAAGGTTGTACAAGTGTGTACAAGGTTGTACAAGTGTGTACAAGGTTGTACAATTATGTAAAAGGTTGTACATGTGTGTACAAGGTTGTACAAGTGTGTACAAGGTTGTACAAGTGTGTACAAGGTTGTACAAGTGTGTACAAGGTTGTACAAGTGTGTACAAGGTTGTACAAGTGTGTACAAGGTTGTACAAGTGTGTACAATGTTGTACAAGTGTGTACAACGTTGTACAAGTGTGTACAACCTTGTACAAGTGTGTACAAGCTTGTACAAGTGTGTACAAGCTTGTACAAGTGTGTACAAGCTTGTACAAGTGTGTACAAGCTTGTACAAGTGTGTACAAGCTTGTACAAGTGTGTACAAGCTTGTACAAGTGTGTACAAGGTTGTACAAGTGTGTACAAGGTTGTACAAGTTTTTACAAGGTTGTACAAGTGTGTACAAGGGTGTAAAATCGTGTACAAGGATGTACAAGTTTGTACAAGTTTGTACAAGGTTGTACAAGTGTGTACAAGGATGTACAAGTTTGTACAAGGGTGTACAAGTGTGTACGATAAGTAAAAGTGTGTACAAGGGTGTACAAGGTTGTACAAGTGGGTACAAGGATTTACAATTGTGTACAAGGCTGTACAAGTGTGTACAAGGTTGTACAATTGTGTACAAGGCTGTACAAGTGTGTACAAGGTTGTACAAGTGTGTACAAGGTTGTACAAGTGTGTACAAGGTTGTACAAGTGTGTACAAGGTTGTACAAGTGTGTACAAGGTTGTACAAGTGTGTACAAGGTTGTACAAGTGTGTACAAGGTTGTACAAGTGTGTACATGGTTGTACAAGTGTGTACATGGTTGTACAAGTGTGTACAAGCTTGTACAAGTGTGTACAAGGGTGTACAAGTGTGTACAAGGTTGTACAAGTTTTTACAAGGTTGTACAAGTGTGTACAAGGGTGTAAAATCGTGTACAAGGATGTACAAGTTTGTACAAGGTTGTACAAGTGTGTACAAGGATGTACAAGTTTGTACAAGGGTGTACAAGTGTGTACGATAAGTAAAAGTGTGTACAAGGGTGTACAAGGTTGTACAAGTGTGTACAAGGTTGTACAATTGTGTACAAGGCTGTACAAGTGTGTACAAGGTTGTACAATTGTGTACAAGGCTGTACAAGTGTGTAAAAGGTTGTACAAGTGTGTACAAGGTTGTACAAGTGTGTACAAGGTTGTACAAGTGTGTACAAGGTTGTACAAGTGTGTACAAGGTTGTATAAGTGTGTACGAGGTTGTACAATTGTGTACAAGGTTGTACAAGTGTGTACAAGTATGTACAATTGTGTACAAGGCTGTACAAGTGTGTACAAGGTTGTACAAGGTTGTACAAGTGTGTATAAGGGTGTACAAGTTTTTACAAGGTTGTACAAGTGTGTACAAGGTTGTACAAGTGTGTACAAGGCTGTACAATTGTGTACAAGGTTGTACAAGTGTGTACAAGGTTGTACAAGTGTGTACAAGGTTGTACAATTGTGTACAAGGCTGTACAAGTGTGTACAAGGTTGTACAAGTGTGTACAAGGTTGTACAAGTGTGTACAAGGTTGTACAATTGTGTACAAGACTGTACAAGTGTGTACAAAGTTGTGCAAGTGTGTACAAGGTTGTACAAGTGTGTACAAGGTTGTACAATTGTTCACAAGGTTGTACAAGTTTGTACAAGGTTGTACAAGTGTGTACAAGGGTGTACAATCGTGTACAAGGATGTACAAGTTTGTACAAGATTGTACAAGTGTGTACTGGGTTGTACAAGTGTGTACAAGATTGTATAAGTTTGTACAAGGTTGTACAAGTTTGTACAAGGGTGTACAAGTGTGTACAAATGTGTACAAGTGTGTACAGGGGTGTACAAGTTTGTACAAGGGTGTACAAGTTTTACAAGGTTGTACAAGTGTGTACAAGGTTGTACAAGTTGTGTACTGGGTTGTACAAGTGTGTACAAGATTGTATAAGTTTGTACAAGGTTGTACAAGTGTGTACAAGGGTGTACAAGTGTGTACAAATGTGTACAAGTGTGTACAGGGGTGTACAAGTTTGTACAAGGGTGTACAAGTTTTACAAGGTTGTACAAGTGTGTACAAGGTTGTACAAGTTGTGTACAAGGTTGTACATGTGTGTACAAGGGTGTACAAGTGTGTACAAGCTTGTACAAGTGTGTACAAGCTTGTACAAGTGTGTACAAGGGTGTACAAGAGTGTACAAGGTTGTACAAGTTTTTACAAGGTTGTACATGTGTGTACAAGGGTGTAAAATCGTGTACAAGGATGTACAAGTTTGTACAAGTTTGTACAAGGTTGTTCAAGTGTGTACAAGGATGTACAAGTTTGTACAAGGGTGTACAAGTGTGTACGATAAGTAAAAGTGTGTACAAGGGTGTACAAGGTTGTACAAGTGTGTACAAGGTTGTACAATTGTGTACAAGGCTGTACAAGTGTGTACAAGGTTGTACAATTGTGTACAAGGCTGTACAAGTGTGTACAAGATTGTACAAGTGTGTACAAGGTTGTACAAGTGTGTACAAGGATGTACAAGTTTGTACAAGGGTGTACAAGTGTGTACGATGTGTAAAAGTTTGTACAAGGGTGTACAAGGTTGTACAAGTGTGTACAAGGTTGTACAATTGTGTACAAGGCTGTACAAGTGTGTACAAGGTTGTACAATTTTGTACAAGGCTGTACAAGTGTGTACAAGGCTGTACAATTGTGTACAAGGTTGTACAAGTGTGTACAAGGTTGTACAAGTGTGTACAAGGTTGTACAATTGTGTACAAGGCTGTACAAGTGTGTACAAGGTTGTACAAGTGTGTACAAGGTTGTACAAGTGTGTACAAGGTTGTACAAGTGTGTACAAGGTTGTACAAGTGTGTACAAGGTTGTACAATTGTGTATCAGGTTGTACAAGTGTGTACAAGGTTGTACAAGTGTGTACAAGGGTGAACAATCGTGTACAAGGATGTACAAGTTTGTACAAGTTTGTACAAGGTTGTACAAGTGTGTACATGGATGTACAAGTTTGTACAAGGGTGCACAAGTGTGTACAAGGGTGTACAATCGTGTACAAGCTTGTACAAGTGTGTACAAGGGTGTACAGGTTTGTACAAGGTTGTACAAGGTTGTACAAGTGTGTACAAGGGTGTACAAATGTGTACAAGGATGTAAAAGTTTGTACAAGTGTGTACAAGTTTGTACAAGGTTGTACAAGTGTGTACAAGGTTTTACAATTGTGTACAAGGTTGTACAAGTTTGTACAAGGGAGTACAAGTTTGTACAAGATTGTACAAGTGTGTACTGGGTTGTACAAGTGTGTACAAGATTGTATGAGTTTGTACAAGGTTGTACAAGTGTGTACAAGGGTGTACAAGTGTGTACAAATGTGTACAAGTTTTACAAGGTTGTACAAGTGTGTAAAAGGTTGTACAAGTGTGTACAAGGTTGTACAAGTGTGTACAAGGTTGTACAAGTGTGTACATGGTTGTACAAGTGTGTACAAGCTTGTACAAGTGTGTACAAGGGTGTACAAGTGTGTACAAGGTTGTACAAGTTTTTACAAGGTTGTACAAGTGTCTACAAGGGTGTAAAATCGTGTACAAGGATGTACAAGTGTGTACAAGGATGTACAAGTTTGTACAAGGGTGTACAAGTGTGTACGATAAGTAAAAGTGTGTAAAAGGGTGTACAAGGTTGTACAAGTGTGTACAAGGTTGTACAATTGTGTACAAGGCTGTACAAGTGTGTACAAGGTTGTACAATTGTGTACAAGGCTGTACAAGTGTGTAAAAGGTTGTACAAGTGTGTACAAGGTTGTACAAGTGTGTACAAGGTTGTACAAGTGTGTACAAGGTTGTACAAGTGTGTACAAGGTTGTACAAGTGTGTACAAGGTTGTATAAGTGTGTACGAGGTTGTACAATTGTGTACAAGGTTGTACAAGTGTGTACAAGTATGTACAATTGTGTACAAGGCTGTACAAGTGTGTACAAGGTTGTACAAGGTTGTACAAGTGTGTACAAGGGTGTACAAGTTTTTACAAGGTTGTACAAGTGTGTACAAGGTTGTACAAGTGTGTACAAGGCTGTACAATTGTGTACAAGGTTGTACAAGTGTGTACAAGGTTGTACAAGTGTGTACAAGGTTGTACAATTGTGTACAAGGCTGTACAAGTGTGTACAAGGTTGTACAAGTGTGTACAAGGCTGTACAATTGTGTACAAGGTTGTACAAGTGTGTACAAGGTTGTACAAGTGTGTACAAGGTTGTACAATTGTGTACAAGACTGTACAAGTGTGTACAAAGTTGTGCAAGTGTGTACAAGGTTGTACAAGTGTGTACAAGGTTGTACAATTGTGTACAAGGTTGTACAAGTGTGTACAAGGTTGTACAAGTGTGTACAAGGGTGTACAATCGTGTACAAGGATGTACAAGTTTGTACAAGATTGTACAAGTGTGTACTGGGTTGTACAAGTGTGTACAAGATTGTATAAGTTTGTACAAGGTTGTACAAGTGTGTACAAGGGTGTACAAGTGTGTACAAATGTGTACAAGTGTGTACAGGGGTGTACAAGTTTGTACAAGGGTGTACAAGTTTTACAAGGTTGTACAAGTGTGTACAAGGTTGTACAAGTTGTGTACTGGGTTGTACAAGTGTGTACAAGATTGTATAAGTTTGTACAAGGTTGTACAAGTGTGTACAAGGGTGTACAAGTGTGTACAAATGTGTACAAGTGTGTACAGGGGTGTACAAGTTTGTACAAGGGTGTACAAGTTTTACAAGGTTGTACAAGTGTGTACAAGGTTGTACAAGTTGTGTACAAGGTTGTACATGTGTGTACAAGGTTGTACAAGTGTGTACAAGGTTGTACAAGTGTGTACAAGCTTGTACAAGTGTGTAAAAGGGTGTACAAGTGTGTACAAGGTTGTACAAGTTTTTACAAGGTTGTACAAGTGTGTACAAGGGTGTAAAATCGTGTACAAGGATGTACAAGTTTGTACAAGTTTGTACAAGGTTGTACAAGTGTGTACAAGGATGTACAAGTTTGTACAAGGGTGTACAAGTGTGTACGATAAGTAAAAGTGTGTACAAGGGTGTACAAGGTTGTACAAGTGTGTACAAGGTTGTACAATTGTGTACAAGGCTGTACAAGTGTGTACAAGGTTGTACAATTGTGTACAAGGCTGTACAAGTGTGTACAAGATTGTACAAGTGTGTACAAGGTTGTACAAGTGTGTACAAGGATGTACAAGTTTGTACAAGGGTGTACAAGTGTGTACGATGTGTAAAAGTTTGTACAAGGGTGTACAAGGTTGTACAAGTGTGTACAAGGCTGTACAATTGTGTACAAGGTTGTACAAGTGTGTACAAGGTTGTACAAGTGTGTACAAGGTTGTACAATTGTGTACAAGGCTGTACAAGTGTGTACAAGGTTGTACAAGTGTGTACAAGGTTGTACAAGTGTGTACAAGGTTGTACAAGTGTGTACAAGGTTGTACAAGTGTGTACAAGGTTGTACAATTGTGTATCAGGTTGTACAAGTGTGTACAAGGTTGTACAAGTGTGTACAAGGGTGAACAATCGTGTACAAGGATGTACAAGTTTGTACAAGTTTGTACAAGTTTGTACAAGGTTGTACAAGTGTGTACATGGATGTACAAGTTTGTACAAGGGTGCACAAGTGTGTACAAGGGTGTACAATCGTGTACAAGCTTGTACAAGTGTGTACAAGGGTGTACAGGTTTGTACAAGGTTGTACAAGGTTGTACAAGTGTGTACAAGGGTGTACAAATGTGTACAAGGATGTAAAAGTTTGTACAAGTGTGTACAAGTTTGTACAAGGTTGTACAAGTGTGTACAAGGTTTTACAATTGTGTACAAGGTTGTACAAGTTTGTACAAGGGAGTACAAGTTTGTACAAGATTGTACAAGTGTGTACTGGGTTGTACAAGTGTGTACAAGATTGTATAAGTTTGTACAAGGTTGTACAAGTGTGTACAAGGGTGTACAAGTGTGTACAAATGTGTACAAGTTTTACAAGGTTGTACAAGTGTGTACAAGGTTGTACAAGTTGTGTACAAGGTTGTACATGTGTGTACAAGGGTGTACAAGTTTTTACAAGGCTCTACAAGTGTGTACAAGGTTGTACAAGGCTGTACAAGTGTGTACAAGGTTGTACAAGGTTGTACAAGTGTGTACAAAGGTGTACAAGTTTTTACGAGGATGTACAAGTGTGTACAAGGTTGTACAAGTGTGTACAAGGTTGTACAAGTGTGTACAAGGTTGTACAATTGTGTACAAGGCTGTACAAGTTTGTACAAGGTTGTACAAGTGTGTACAAGGCTGTACAATTGTGTACAAGGTTGTACAAGTGTGTACAAGGTTGTACAAGTGTGTACAAGGTTGTACAATTGTGTACAAGGGTGTACAAGTGTGTACAAGGTTGTACAAGTTTTTACAAGGTTGTACAAGTGTGTTCAAGGGTGTAAAATCGTGTACAAGGATGTACAAGTTTGTACAAGGTTGTACAAGTGTGTACAAGGATGTACAAGTTTGTACAAGGGTGTACAAGTGTGTACGATAAGTAAAAGTGTGTACAAGGGTGTACAAGGTTGTACAAGTGTGTACAAGGTTGTACAATTGTGTACAAGGCTGTACAAGTGTGTACAAGGTTGTACAATTGTGTACAAGGCTGTACAAGTGTGTAAAAGGTTGTACAAGTGTGTACAAGGTTGTACAAGTGTGTACAAGGTTGTACAAGTGTGTACAAGGTTGTACAAGTGTGTACAAGGTTGTATAAGTGTGTACGAGGTTGTACAATTGTGTACAAGGTTGTACAAGTGTGTACAAGTATGTACAATTGTGTACAAGGCTGTACAAGTGTGTACAAGGTTGTACAAGGTTGTACAAGTGTGTACAAGGGTGTACAAGTTTTTACAAGGTTGTACAAGTGTGTACAAGGTTGTACAAGTGTGTACAAGGCTGTACAATTGTGTACAAGGTTGTACAAGTGTGTACAAGGTTGTACAAGTGTGTACAAGGTTGTACAATTGTGTACAAGGCTGTACAAGTGTGTACAAGGTTGTACAAGTGTGTACAAGGCTGTACAATTGTGTACAAGGTTGTACAAGTGTGTACAAGGTTGTACAAGTGTGTACAAGGTTGTACAATTGTGTACAAGACTGTACAAGTGTGTACAAAGTTGTGCAAGTGTGTACAAGGTTGTACAAGTGTGTACAAGGTTGTACAATTGTTCACAAGGTTGTACAAGTGTGTACAAGGTTGTACAAGTGTGTACAAGGGTGTACAATCGTGTACAAGGATGTACAAGTTTGTACAAGATTGTACAAGTGTGTACTGGGTTGTACAAGTGTGTACAAGATTGTATAAGTTTGTACAAGGTTGTACAAGTTTGTACAAGGGTGTACAAGTGTGTACAAATGTGTACAAGTGTGTACAGGGGTGTACAAGTTTGTACAAGGGTGTACAAGTTTTACAAGGTTGTACAAGTGTGTACAAGGTTGTACAAGTTGTGTACTGGGTTGTACAAGTGTGTACAAGATTGTATAAGTTTGTACAAGGTTGTACAAGTGTGTACAAGGGTGTACAAGTGTGTACAAATGTGTACAAGTGTGTACAGGGGTGTACAAGTTTGTACAAGGGTGTACAAGTTTTACAAGGTTGTACAAGTGTGTACAAGGTTGTACAAGTTGTGTACAAGGTTGTACATGTGTGTACAAGGGTGTACAAGTGTGTACAAGCTTGTACAAGTGTGTACAAGCTTGTACAAGTGTGTACAAGGGTGTACAAGAGTGTACAAGGTTGTACAAGTTTTTACAAGGTTGTACATGTGTGTACAAGGGTGTAAAATCGTGTACAAGGATGTACAAGTTTGTACAAGTTTGTACAAGGTTGTACAAGTGTGTACAAGGATGTACAAGTTTGTACAAGGGTGTACAAGTGTGTACGATAAGTAAAAGTGTGTACAAGGGTGTACAAGGTTGTACAAGTGTGTACAAGGTTGTACAATTGTGTACAAGGCTGTACAAGTGTGTACAAGGTTGTACAATTGTGTACAAGGCTGTACAAGTGTGTACAAGATTGTACAAGTGTGTACAAGGTTGTACAAGTGTGTACAAGGATGTACAAGTTTGTACAAGGGTGTACAAGTGTGTACGATGTGTAAAAGTTTGTACAAGGGTGTACAAGGTTGTACAAGTGTGTACAAGGTTGTACAATTGTGTACAAGGCTGTACAAGTGTGTACAAGGTTGTACAATTTTGTACAAGGCTGTACAAGTGTGTACAAGGTTGTACAAGTGTGTACAAGGCTGTACAATTGTGTACAAGGTTGTACAAGTGTGTACAAGGTTGTACAAGTGTGTACAAGGTTGTACAATTGTGTACAAGGCTGTACAAGTGTGTACAAGGTTGTACAAGTGTGTACAAGGTTGTACAAGTGTGTACAAGGTTGTACAAGTGTGTACAAGGTTGTACAAGTGTGTACAAGGTTGTACAATTGTGTATCAGGTTGTACAAGTGTGTACAAGGTTGTACAAGTGTGTACAAGGGTGAACAATCGTGTACAAGGATGTACAAGTTTGTACAAGTTTGTACAAGGTTGTACAAGTGTGTACATGGATGTACAAGTTTGTACAAGGGTGCACAAGTGTGTACAAGGGTGTACAATCGTGTACAAGCTTGTACAAGTGTGTACAAGGGTGTACAGGTTTGTACAAGGTTGTACAAGGTTGTACAAGTGTGTACAAGGGTGTACAAATGTGTACAAGGATGTAAAAGTTTGTACAAGTGTGTACAAGTTTGTACAAGGTTGTACAAGTGTGTACAAGGTTTTACAATTGTGTACAAGGTTGTACAAGTTTGTACAAGGGAGTACAAGTTTGTACAAGATTGTACAAGTGTGTACTGGGTTGTACAAGTGTGTACAAGATTGTATGAGTTTGTACAAGGTTGTACAAGTGTGTACAAGGGTGTACAAGTGTGTACAAATGTGTACAAGTTTTACAAGGTTGTACAAGTGTGTACAAGGTTGTACAAGTGTGTACAAGGTTGTACAAGTGTGTACAAGGTTGTACAAGTGTGTACATGGTTGTACAAGTGTGTACAAGCTTGTACAAGTGTGTACAAGGGTGTACAAGTGTGTACAAGGTTGTACAAGTTTTTACAAGGTTGTACAAGTGTCTACAAGGGTGTAAAATCGTGTACAAGGATGTACAAGTGTGTACAAGGATGTACAAGTTTGTACAAGGGTGTACAAGTGTGTACGATAAGTAAAAGTGTGTAAAAGGGTGTACAAGGTTGTACAAGTGTGTACAAGGTTGTACAATTGTGTACAAGGCTGTACAAGTGTGTACAAGGTTGTACAATTGTGTACAAGGCTGTACAAGTGTGTAAAAGGTTGTACAAGTGTGTACAAGGTTGTACAAGTGTGTACAAGGTTGTACAAGTGTGTACAAGGTTGTACAAGTGTGTACAAGGTTGTACAAGTGTGTACAAGGTTGTATAAGTGTGTACGAGGTTGTACAATTGTGTACAAGGTTGTACAAGTGTGTACAAGTATGTACAATTGTGTACAAGGCTGTACAAGTGTGTACAAGGTTGTACAAGGTTGTACAAGTGTGTACAAGGGTGTACAAGTTTTTACAAGGTTGTACAAGTGTGTACAAGGTTGTACAAGTGTGTACAAGGCTGTACAATTGTGTACAAGGTTGTACAAGTGTGTACAAGGTTGTACAAGTGTGTACAAGGTTGTACAATTGTGTACAAGGCTGTACAAGTGTGTACAAGGTTGTACAAGTGTGTACAAGGCTGTACAATTGTGTACAAGGTTGTACAAGTGTGTACAAGGTTGTACAAGTGTGTACAAGGTTGTACAATTGTGTACAAGACTGTACAAGTGTGTACAAAGTTGTGCAAGTGTGTACAAGGTTGTACAAGTGTGTACAAGGTTGTACAATTGTGTACAAGGTTGTACAATTGTGTACAAGGTTGTACAAGTGTGTACAAGGTTGTACAAGTGTGTACAAGGGTGTACAATCGTGTACAAGGATGTACAAGTTTGTACAAGATTGTACAAGTGTGTACTGGGTTGTACAAGTGTGTACAAGATTGTATAAGTTTGTACAAGGTTGTACAAGTGTGTACAAGGGTGTACAAGTGTGTACAAATGTGTACAAGTGTGTACAGGGGTGTACAAGTTTGTACAAGGGTGTACAAGTTTTACAAGGTTGTACAAGTGTGTACAAGGTTGTACAAGTTGTGTACTGGGTTGTACAAGTGTGTACAAGATTGTATAAGTTTGTACAAGGTTGTACAAGTGTGTACAAGGGTGTACAAGTGTGTACAAATGTGTACAAGTGTGTACAGGGGTGTACAAGTTTGTACAAGGGTGTACAAGTTTTACAAGGTTGTACAAGTGTGTACAAGGTTGTACAAGTTGTGTACAAGGTTGTACATGTGTGTACAAGGGTGTACAAGTGTGTACAAGGTTGTACAAGTGTGTACAAGCTTGTACAAGTGTGTAAAAGGGTGTACAAGTGTGTACAAGGTTGTACAAGTTTTTACAAGGTTGTACAAGTGTGTACAAGGGTGTAAAATCGTGTACAAGGATGTACAAGTTTGTACAAGTTTGTACAAGGTTGTACAAGTGTGTACAAGGATGTACAAGTTTGTACAAGGGTGTACAAGTGTGTACGATAAGTAAAAGTGTGTACAAGGGTGTACAAGGTTGTACAAGTGTGTACAAGGTTGTACAATTGTGTACAAGGCTGTACAAGTGTGTACAAGGTTGTACAATTGTGTACAAGGCTGTACAAGTGTGTACAAGATTGTACAAGTGTGTACAAGGTTGTACAAGTGTGTACAAGGATGTACAAGTTTGTACAAGGGTGTACAAGTGTGTACGATGTGTAAAAGTTTGTACAAGGGTGTACAAGGTTGTACAAGTGTGTACAAGGTTGTACAATTGTGTACAAGGCTGTACAAATGTGTACAAGGTTGTACAAGTGTGTACAAGGCTGTACAATTGTGTACAAGGTTGTACAAGTGTGTACAAGGTTGTACAAGTGTGTACAAGGTTGTACAAGTGTGTACAAGGTTGTACAAGTGTGTACAAGGTTGTACAAGTGTGTACAAGGTTGTACAATTGTGTATCAGGTTGTACAAGTGTGTACAAGGTTGTACAAGTGTGTACAAGGGTGAACAATCGTGTACAAGGATGTACAAGTTTGTACAAGTTTGTACAAGTTTGTACAAGGTTGTACAAGTGTGTACATGGATGTACAAGTTTGTACAAGGGTGCACAAGTGTGTACAAGGGTGTACAATCGTGTACAAGCTTGTACAAGTGTGTACAAGGGTGTACAGGTTTGTACAAGGTTGTACAAGGTTGTACAAGTGTGTACAAGGGTGTACAAATGTGTACAAGGATGTAAAAGTTTGTACAAGTGTGTACAAGTTTGTACAAGTTTGTACAAGTGTGTACAAGGTTTTACAATTGTGTACAAGGTTGTACAAGTTTGTACAAGGGAGTACAAGTTTGTACAAGATTGTACAAGTGTGTACTGGGTTGTACAAGTGTGTACAAGATTGTATAAGTTTGTACAAGGTTGTACAAGTGTGTACAAGGGTGTACAAGTGTGTACAAATGTGTACAAGTTTTACAAGGTTGTACAAGTGTGTACAAGGTTGTACAAGTTGTGTACAAGGTTGTACATGTGTGTACAAGGGTGTACAAGTTTTTACAAGGCTCTACAAGTGTGTACAAGGTTGTACAAGGCTGTACAAGTGTGTACAAGGTTGTACAAGGTTGTACAAGTGTGTACAAAGGTGTACAAGTTTTTACGAGGATGTACAAGTGTGTACAAGGTTGTACAAGTGTGTACAAGGCTGTACAATTGTGTACAAGGTTGTACAAGTGTGTACAAGGTTGTACAATCGTGTACAAGGTTGTACAATTGTGTACAAGGCTGTACAAGTGTGTACAAGGTTGTACAAGTGTGTACAAGGCTGTACAATTGTGTACAAGGTTGTACAAGTGTGTACAAGGTTGTACAATTGTGTACAAGGCTGTACAAGTGTGTTCAAGGTTGTACAAGTGTGTACAAGGTTGTACAAGTGTGTACAAGGTTGTACAAGTGTGTACAAGGTTGTACAAGTGTGTACAAGGTTGTACAAGTGTGTACAAGGTTGTACAAGTGTGTACAAGGTTGTACAAGTGTGTACAAGGTTGTACAAGTGTGTACAAGGTTGTACAAGTGTGTACAAGGTTGTACAAGTGTGTACAAGGTTGTACAAGTGTGTACAAGGTTGTACAAGTGTGTACAAGGTTGTACAAGTGTGTACAAGCTTGTACAAGTGTGTACAAGCTTGTACAAGTGTGTACAAGCTTGTACAAGTGTGTACAAGCTTGTACAAGTGTGTACAAGGGTGTACAAGTGTGTACAAGGTTGTACAAGTTTTTACAAGGTTGTACAAGTGTGTACAAGGGTGTAAAATCGTGTACAAGGATGTACAAGTTTGTACAAGTTTGTACAAGGTTGTACAAGTGTGTATAAGGATGTACAAGTTTGTACAAGGGTGTACAAGTGTGTACGATAAGTAAAAGTGTGTACAAGGGTGTACAAGGTTGTACAAGTGTGTACAAGGTTTTACAATTGTGTACAAGGCTGTACAAGTGTGTACAAGGTTGTACAATTGTGTACAAGGCTGTACAAGTGTGTACAAGGTTGTACAATTGTGTACAAGGCTGTACAAGTGTGTACAAGGTTGTACAAGTGTTTACAAGGTTGTACAAGTGGGTACAAGGTTGTACAATTGTGTAAAAGGTTGTACAAGTGTGTACAAGGTTGTACAAGTGTGTACAAGGTTGTACAAGTGTGTACAAGGTTGTACAAGTGTGTACAAGGTTGTACAAGTGTGTACAAGGTTGTACAAGTGTGTACAAGGTTGTACAAGTGTGTACAAGGTTGTACAAGTGTGTACAACCTTGTACAAGTGTGTACAAGCTTGTACAAGTGTGTACAAGCTTGTACAAGTGTGTACAAGGGTGTACAATTGTGTACAAGGTTGTACAAGTTTTTACAAGGTTGTACAAGTGTGTACAAGGGTGTAAAATCGTGTACAAGGATGTACAAGTTTGTACAAGTTTGTACAAGGTTGTACAAGTGTGTACAAGGATGTACAAGTTTGTACAAGGGTGTACAAGTGTGTACGATAAGTAAAAGTGTGTACAAGGGTGTACAAGGTTGTACAAGTGTGTACAAGGTTTTACAATTGTGTACAAGGCTGTACAAGTATGTACAAGGTTGTACAATTGTGTACAAGGCTGTACAAGTGTGTACAAGGTTGTACAAGTGTGTACAAGGTTGTACAAGTGTGTACAAGGTTGTACAAGTGTGTACAAGGTTGTACAAGTGTGTACAAGGTTGTAAGGTGTGTACAAGGTTGTACAAGTGTGTACAAGGTTGTACAAGTGTGTACAAGGTTGTACAAGTGTGTACATGGTTGTACAAATGTGTACAAGCTTGTACAAGTGTGTACAAGGGTGTACAAGTGTGTACAAGGTTGTACAAGTTTTTACAAGGTTGTACAAGTGTGTACAAGGGTGTAAAATCGTGTACAAGGATGTACAAGTTTGTACAAGGTTGTACAAGTGTGTACAAGGATGTACAAGTTTGTACAAGGGTGTACAAGTGTGTACGATAAGTAAAAGTGTGTACAAGGGTGTACAAGGTTGTACAAGTGTGTACAAGGTTGTACAATTGTGTACAAGGCTGTACAAGTGTGTACAAGGTTGTACAATTGTGTACAAGGCTGTACAAGTGTGTAAAAGGTTGTACAAGTGTGTACAAGGTTGTACAAGTGTGTACAAGGTTGTACAAGTGTGTACAAGGTTGTATAAGTGTGTACGAGGTTGTACAATTGTGTACAAGGTTGTACAAGTGTGTACAAGTATGTACAATTGTGTACAAGGCTGTACAAGTGTGTACAAGGTTGTACAAGGTTGTACAAGTGTGTACAAGGGTGTACAAGTTTTTACAAGGTTGTACAAGTGTGTACAAGGTTGTACAAGTGTGTACAAGGCTGTACAATTGTGTACAAGGTTGTACAAGTGTGTACAAGGTTGTACAAGTGTGTACAAGGTTGTACAATTGTGTTCAAGGCTGTACAAGTGTGTACAAGGTTGTACAAGTGTGTACAAGGCTGTACAATTGTGTACAAGATTGTACAAGTGTGTACAAGGTTGTACAAGTGTGTACAAGGTTGTACAATTGTGTACAAGACTGTACAAGTGTGTACAAAGTTGTGCAAGTGTAAACAAGGTTGTACAAGTGTGTACAAGGTTGTACAATTGTGTACAAGGTTGTACAAGTGTCTACAAGGTTGTACAAGTGTGTACAAGGGTGTACAATCGTGTACAAGGATGTACAAGTTTGTACAAGATTGTACAAGTGTGTACTGGGTTGTACAAGTGTGTACAAGATTGTATAAGTTTGTACAAGGTTGTACAATTGTGTACAAGGGTGTACAAGTGTGTACAAATGTGTACAAGTGTGTACAGGGGTGTACAAGTTTGTACAAGGGTGTACAAGTTTTACAAGGTTGTACAAGTGTGTACAAGGTTGTACAAGTTGTGTACTGGGTTGTACAAGTGTGTACAAGATTGTATAAGTTTGTACAAGGTTGTACAAGTGTGTACAAGGGTGTACAAGTGTGTACAAATGTGTACAAGTGTGTACAGGGGTGTACAAGTTTGTACAAGGGTGTACAAGTTTTACAAGGTTGTACAAGTGTGTACAAGGTTGTACAAGTTGTGTACAAGGTTGTACATGTGTGTACAAGGGTGTACAAGTGTGTACAAGGTTGTACAAGTGTGTACGATAAGTAAAAGTGTGTACAAGGGTGTACAAGGTTGTACAAGTGTGTACAAGGTTTTACAATTGTGTACAAGGCTGTACAAGTGTGTACAAGGTTGTACAATTGTGTACAAGGCTGTACAAGTGTGTACAAGGTTGTACAATTGTGTACAAGGCTGTACAAGTGTGTACAAGGTTGTACAAGTGTTTACAAGGTTGTACAAGTGGGTACAAGGTTGTACAATTGTGTAAAAGGTTGTACAAGTGTGTACAAGGTTGTACAAGTGTGTACAAGGTTGTACAAGTGTGTACAAGGTTGTACAAGTGTGTACAAGGTTGTACAAGTGTGTACAAGGTTGTACAAGTGTGTACAAGGTTGTACAAGTGTGTACAAGGTTGTACAAGTGTGTACAACCTTGTACAAGTGTGTACAAGCTTGTACAAGTGTGTACAAGCTTGTACAAGTGTGTACAAGGGTGTACAATTGTGTACAAGGTTGTACAAGTTTTTACAAGGTTGTACAAGTGTGTACAAGGGTGTAAAATCGTGTACAAGGATGTACAAGTTTGTACAAGTTTGTACAAGGTTGTACAAGTGTGTACAAGGATGTACAAGTTTGTACAAGGGTGTACAAGTGTGTACGATAAGTAAAAGTGTGTACAAGGGTGTACAAGGTTGTACAAGTGTGTACAAGGTTTTACAATTGTGTACAAGGCTGTACAAGTATGTACAAGGTTGTACAATTGTGTACAAGGCTGTACAAGTGTGTACAAGGTTGTACAAGTGTGTACAAGGTTGTACAAGTGTGTACAAGGTTGTACAAGTGTGTACAAGGTTGTACAAGTGTGTACAAGGTTGTAAGGTGTGTACAAGGTTGTACAAGTGTGTACAAGGTTGTACAAGTGTGTACAAGGTTGTACAAGTGTGTACATGGTTGTACAAATGTGTACAAGCTTGTACAAGTGTGTACAAGGGTGTACAAGTGTGTACAAGGTTGTACAAGTTTTTACAAGGTTGTACAAGTGTGTACAAGGGTGTAAAATCGTGTACAAGGATGTACAAGTTTGTACAAGGTTGTACAAGTGTGTACAAGGATGTACAAGTTTGTACAAGGGTGTACAAGTGTGTACGATAAGTAAAAGTGTGTACAAGGGTGTACAAGGTTGTACAAGTGTGTACAAGGTTGTACAATTGTGTACAAGGCTGTACAAGTGTGTACAAGGTTGTACAATTGTGTACAAGGCTGTACAAGTGTGTAAAAGGTTGTACAAGTGTGTACAAGGTTGTACAAGTGTGTACAAGGTTGTACAAGTGTGTACAAGGTTGTATAAGTGTGTACGAGGTTGTACAATTGTGTACAAGGTTGTACAAGTGTGTACAAGTATGTACAATTGTGTACAAGGCTGTACAAGTGTGTACAAGGTTGTACAAGGTTGTACAAGTGTGTACAAGGGTGTACAAGTTTTTACAAGGTTGTACAAGTGTGTACAAGGTTGTACAAGTGTGTACAAGGCTGTACAATTGTGTACAAGGTTGTACAAGTGTGTACAAGGTTGTACAAGTGTGTACAAGGTTGTACAATTGTGTTCAAGGCTGTACAAGTGTGTACAAGGTTGTACAAGTGTGTACAAGGCTGTACAATTGTGTACAAGATTGTACAAGTGTGTACAAGGTTGTACAAGTGTGTACAAGGTTGTACAATTGTGTACAAGACTGTACAAGTGTGTACAAAGTTGTGCAAGTGTAAACAAGGTTGTACAAGTGTGTACAAGGTTGTACAATTGTGTACAAGGTTGTACAAGTGTCTACAAGGTTGTACAAGTGTGTACAAGGGTGTACAATCGTGTACAAGGATGTACAAGTTTGTACAAGATTGTACAAGTGTGTACTGGGTTGTACAAGTGTGTACAAGATTGTATAAGTTTGTACAAGGTTGTACAATTGTGTACAAGGGTGTACAAGTGTGTACAAATGTGTACAAGTGTGTACAGGGGTGTACAAGTTTGTACAAGGGTGTACAAGTTTTACAAGGTTGTACAAGTGTGTACAAGGTTGTACAAGTTGTGTACTGGGTTGTACAAGTGTGTACAAGATTGTATAAGTTTGTACAAGGTTGTACAAGTGTGTACAAGGGTGTACAAGTGTGTACAAATGTGTACAAGTGTGTACAGGGGTGTACAAGTTTGTACAAGGGTGTACAAGTTTTACAAGGTTGTACAAGTGTGTACAAGGTTGTACAAGTTGTGTACAAGGTTGTACATGTGTGTACAAGGGTGTACAAGTGTGTACAAGGTTGTACAAGTGTGTACAAGCTTGTACAAGTGTGTACAAGGGTGTACAAGTGTGTACAAGGTTGTACAAGTTTTTACAAGGTTGTACAAGTGTGTACAAGGGTGTAAAATTCTGTACAAGGATGTACAAGTTTGTACAAGTTTGTACAAGGTTGTACAAGTGTGTACAAGGATGTACAAGTTTGTACAAGGGTGTACAAGTGTGTACGATAAGTAAAAGTGTGTACAAGGGTGTACAAGGTTGTACAAGTGTGTACAAGGTTGTACAATTGTGTACAAGGCTGTACAAGTGTGTACAAGGTTGTACAATTGTGTACAAGGCTGTACAAGTGTGTACAAGATTGTACAAGTGTGTACAAGGTTGTACAAGTGTGTACAAGGATGTACAAGTTTGTACAAGGGTGTACAAGTGTGTACGATGTGTAAAAGTTTGTACAAGGGTGTACAAGGTTGTACAAGTGTGTACAAGGTTGTACAATTGTGTACAAGGCTGTACAAGTGTGTACAAGGTTGTACAATTTTGTACAAGGCTGTACAAGTGTGTACAAGGTTGTACAAGTGTGTACAAGGCTGTACAATTGTGTACAAGGTTGTACAAGTGTGTACAAGGTTGTACAAGTGTGTACAAGGTTGTACAATTGTGTACAAGGCTGTACAAGTGTGTACAAGGTTGTACAAGTGTGTACAAGGTTGTACAAGTGTGTACAAGGTTGTACAAGTGTGTACAAGGTTGTACAAGTGTGTACAAGGTTGTACAATTGTGTATCAGGTTGTACAAGTGTGTACAAGGTTGTACAAGTGTGTACAAGGGTGAACAATCGTGTACAAGGATGTACAAGTTTGTACAAGTTTGTACAAGGTTGTACAAGTGTGTACAAGGATGTACAAGTTTGTACAAGGGTGCACAAGTGTGTACAAGGGTGTACAATCGTGTACAAGCTTGTACAAGTTTGTACAAGGGTGTACAGGTTTGTACAAGGTTGTACAAGGTTGTACAAGTGTGTACAAGGGTGTACAAATGTGTACAAGGATGTAAAAGTTTGTACAAGTGTGTACAAGTTTGTACAAGGTTGTACAAGTGTGTACAAGGTTTTACAATTGTGTACAAGGTTGTAAAAGTTTGTACAAGAGAGTACAAGTTTGTACAAGATTGTACAAGTGTGTACTGGGTTGTACAAGTGTGTACAAGATTGTATAAGTTTGTACAAGGTTGTACAATTGTGTACAAGGGTGTACAAGTGTGTACAAATGTGTACAAGTTTTACAAGGTTGTACAAGTGTGTACAAGGTTGTACAAGTTGTGTACAAGGTTGTACATGTGTGTACAAGGGTGTACAAGTTTTTACAAGGCTCTACAAGTGTGTACAAGGTTGTACAAGGCTGTACAAGTGTGTACAAGGTTGTACAAGGTTGTACAAGTGTGTACAAAGGTGTACAAGTTTTTACGAGGATGTACAAGTGTGTACAAGGTTGTACAAGTGTACAAGGTTGTGTACAAGGTTGTACAAGTGTGTACAAGGTTGTACAAGTGTGTACAAGGTTGTACAATTGTGTACAAGGCTGTACAAGTGTGTACAAGGTTGTACAAGTGTGTACAAGGCTGTACAATTGTGTACAAGGTTGTACAAGTGTGTACAAGGTTGTACAAGTGTGTACAAGGTTTCACAATTGTGTACAAGGCTGTACAAGTGTGTACAAGGTTGTACAATTGTGTACAAGGTTGTACAATTGTGTACAAGGTTGTACAAGTGTGTACAAGGTTGTACAAGTGTGTACAAGGTTGTACAAGTGTGTACAAGGTTGTACAAGTGTGTACAAGGTTGTACAAGTGTGTACAAGGTTGTACAAGTGTGTACAAGGTTGTACAAGTGTGTACAAGGTTGTACAAGTGTGTACAAGGTTGTACAAGTGTGTACAAGGTTGTACAAGGTTGTACAAGGTTGTGTGTAAGGTTTGTACAAGTGTGTACAAGGTTGTACAAGTGTGTACAAGGTTGTACAATTGTGTACAAGGTTGTACAATTGTGTACAAGGTTGTACAAGTGTGTACAAGGTTGTACAAGTGTGTACAAGGTTGTACAAGTGTGTACAAGGTTGTACAAGTGTGTACAAGGTTGTACAAGTGTGTACAAGGTTGTACAAGTGTGTACAAGGTTGTACAAGTGTGTACAAGGTTGTACAAGTGTGTACAAGGTTGTACAAGTGTGTACAAGGTTGTACAAGTGTGTACAAGCTTGTACAAGTGTGTACAAGCTTGTACAAGTGTGTACAAGCTTGTACAAGTGTGTACAAGCTTGTACAAGTGTGTACAAGGTTGTACAAGTTTTTACAAGGTTGTACAAGTGTGTACAAGGGTGTAAAATCGTGTACAAGGATGTACAAGTTTGTACAAGTTTGTACAAGGTTGTACAAGTGTGTATAAGGATGTACAAGTTTGTACAAGGGTGTACAAGTGTGTACGATAAGTAAAAGTGTGTACAAGGGTGTACAAGGTTGTACAAGTGTGTACAAGGTTTTACAATTGTGTACAAGGCTGTACAAGTGTGTACAAGGTTGTACAATTGTGTACAAGGCTGTACAAGTGTGTACAAGGTTGTACAAGTGTGTACAAGGTTGTACAAGTGTGTACAAGGTTGTACAAGTGTGTACAAGGTTGTACAAGTGTGTACAAGGTTGTACAAGTGTGTACAAGGTTGTACAAGTGTGTACAAGGTTGTACAAGTGTGTACGAGGTTGTACAATTGTGTACAAGGTTGTACAAGTGTGTACAAGGTTGTACAATTGTGTACAAGGCTGTACAAGTGTGTACAAGGTTGTACAAGGTTGTACAAGTGTGTACAAGGGTGTACAAGTTTTTACAAGGTTGTACAAGTGTGTACAAGGTTGTACAAGTGTGTACAAGGCTGTACAATTGTGTACAAGGTTGTACAAGTGTGTACAAGGTTGTACAAGTGTGTACAAGGTTGTACAATTGTGTACAAGGCTGTACAAGTGTGTACAAGGTTGTACAAGTGTGTACAAGGCTGTACAATTGTGTACAAGGTTGTACAAGTGTATACAAGGTTGTACAAGTGTGTACAAGGTTGTACAATTGTGTACAAGAATGTACAAGTGTGTACAAAGTTGTGCAAGTGTGTACAAGGTTGTACAAGTGTGTACAAGGTTGTACAATTGTGTACAAGGTTGTACAAGTGTGTACAAGGTTGTACAAGTGTGTACAAGGGTGTACAATCGTGTACAATGATGTACAAGTTTGTACAAGATTTTACAAGTGTGTACTGGGTTGTACAAGTGTGTACAAGATTGTATAAGTTTGTACAAGGTTGTACAAGTGTGTACAAGGGTGTACAAGTGTGTACAAATGTGTACAAGTGTGTACAGGGGTGTACAAGTTTGTACAAGGGTGTACAAGTTTTACAAGGTTGTACAAGTGTGTACAAGGTTGTACAAGTTGTGTACTGGGTTGTACAAGTGTGTACAAGATTGTATAAGTTTGTACAAGGTTGTACAAGTGTGTACAAGGGTGTACAAGTGTGTACAAATGTGTACAAGTGTGTACAGGGGTGTACAAGTTTGTACAAGGGTGTACAAGTTTTACAAGGTTGTACAAGTGTGTACAAGGTTGTACAAGTTGTGTACAAGGTTGTACATGTGTGTACAAGGTTGTACAAGTGTGTACAAGGTTGTACAAGTGTGTACAAGCTTGTACAAGTGTGTACAAGGGTGTACAAGTGTGTACAAGGGTGTACAAGTGTGTACAAGGTTGTACAAGTTTTTACAAGGTTGTACAAGTGTGTACAAGGGTGTAAAATCGTGTACAAGGATGTACAAGTTTGTACAAGTTTGTACAAGGTTGTACAAGTGTGTACAAGGATGTACAAGTTTGTACAAGGGTGTACAAGTGTGTACGATAAGTAAAAGTGTGTACAAGGGTGTACAAGGTTGTACAAGTGTGTACAAGGTTGTACAATTGTGTACAAGGCTGTACAAGTGTGTACAAGGTTGTACAATTGTGTACAAGGCTGTACAAGTGTGTACAAGATTGTACAAGTGTGTACAAGATTGTACAAGTGTGTACAAGGTTGTACAAGTGTGTACAAGGATGTACAAGTTTGTACAAGGGTGTACAAGTGTGTACGATGTGTAAAAGTTTGTACAAGGGTGTACAAGGTTGTACAAGTGTGTACAAGGTTGTACAATTGTGTACAAGGCTGTACAAGTGTGTACAACCTTGTACACACTTGTACAACCTTGTACACACTTGTACAACCTTGTACACAATTGTACAGCCTTGTACACACTTGTACAACCTTGTACACACTTGTACAACCTTGTAAAAACTTGTACACACTTGTACAACCTTGTACACACTTGTACAACCTTGTACAACCTTGTACACACTTGTACAGCCTTGTACACAATTGTACAACCTTGTACACACTTGTACAACCTTGTACACAATTGTACAACCTCGTACACACTTGTACAACCTTGTACACACTTGTACAACCTTGTACACACTTGTACAACCTTGTACACACTTGTACAAACTTGTACACACTTGTACAACCTTTTACACACTTGTACAGCCTTGTACACAATTGTACAACCTTGTACACACTTGTACAGCCTTGTACACAATTGTACAACCTTGTACACACTCGTACAACCTTGTACACCCTTGTACACACTTTTACTTATCGTACACACTTGTACACCCTTGTACAAACTTGTACATCCTTGTACACACTTGTACAACCTTGTACAAACTTGTACATCCTTGTACACGATTTTACACCCTTGTACACACTTGTACAACCTTGTACACACTTGTACAACCTTGTACACACTTGTACAACCTTGTACACACTTGTACAACCTTGTACACACTTGTACAACCTTGTACACACTTGTACAACCTTGTACACACTTGTACAACCTTGTACACACTTGTACAACCTTGTACACACTTGTACAACCTTGTACACACTTGTACAACCTTGTACACACTTGTACAACCTTGTACACACTTGTACAACCTTGTACACACTTGTACAACCTTGTACACACTTGTACAGCCTTGTACACACTTGTACAGCCTTGTCCACACTTGTACAGCCTTGTACACAATTGTAAAACCTTGTACACACTTGTACAACCTTGTACACCCTTGTACACACTTTTACTTATCGTACACACTTGTACACCCTTGTACAAACTTGTACATCCTTATACACACTTGTACAACCTTGTACAAACTTGTACAAACTTGTACATCCTTGTACACGATTTTACACCCTTGTACACACTTGTACAACCTTGTAAAAACTTGTACAACCTTGTACACACTTGTACACCCTTGTACACACTTGTACAAGCATGTACACACTTGTACAAGCTTGTACACACTTGTACAAGCTTGTACACACTTGTACAAGCTTGTACACACTTGTACAAGCTTGTACACACTTGTACAACCTTGTACACACTTGTACAACCTTGTACACACTTGTACAACCTTGTACACACTTGTACAACCTTGTACACACTTGTACAACCTTGTACACACTTGTACAACCTTGTACACACTTGTACAACCTTGTACACACTTGTACAACCTTGTACACACTTGTACAACCTTGTACACACTTGTACAACCTTGTACACAATTGTACAACCTTGTACACACTTGCACAACCTTGTACACACTTGTACAACCTTGAACACACTTGTACAGCCTTGTACACAATTGTACAACCTTGTACACACTTGTACAACCTTGTACACACTTGTACAACCTTGTACACAATTGTACAGCCTTGTACACACTTGTACAACCTTGTACACACTTGTACAGCCTTGTACACAATTGTACAACCTTGTACACACTTGTACAACCTTGTACACACTTGTACAACCTTGTACACAATTGTACAGCCTTGTACACACTTGTACAACCTTGTACACACTTGTACATCCTCGTAAAAACTTGTACACCTTTGTACACACTTGTACAACCTTGTACAACCTTGTACACACTTGTACAGCCTTGTACAACCTTGTACACACTTGTAGAGCCTTGTAAAAACTTGTACACCCTTGTACACACATGTACAACCTTGTACACAACTTGTACAACCTTGTACACACTTGTACAACCTTGTAAAACTTGTACACATTTGTACACACTTGTACACCCTTGTACACACTTGTACAACCTTGTACAAACTTATACAATCTTGTACACACTTGTACAACCCAGTACACACTTGTACAATCTTGTACAAACTTGTACTCCCTTGTACAAACTTGTACAACCTTGTACACAATTGTAAAACCTTGTACACACTTGTACAACCTTGTACAAACTTGTACACACTTGTACAAACTTTTACATCCTTGTACACATTTGTACACCCTTGTACACACTTGTACAACCTTGTACAACCTTGTACAAACCTGTACACCCTTGTACACACTTGTACAAGCTTGTACACGATTGTACACCCTTGTACACACTTGTGCACCCTTGTACAAACTTGTACATCCTTGTACACACTTGTACAACCTTGTACAAACTTGTACAAACTTGTACATCCTTGTACACGATTGTTCACCCTTGTACACACTTGTACAACCTTGTACACACTTGTACAACCTGATACACAATTGTACAACCTTGTACACACTTGTACAACCTTGTACACACTTGTACAACCTTGTTCACACTTGTACAACCTTGTACACACTTGTACAACCTTGTACACACTTGTACAGCCTTGTACACAATTGTACAACCTTGTACACACTTGTACAACCTTGTACACACTTGTACAACCTTGTATACAATTGTACAGCCTTGTACACACTTGTACAACCTTGTACACACTTGTACAGCCTTGTACAAAATTGTACAACCTTGTACACACTTGTACAGCCTTGTACACAATTGTACAACCTTGTACACACTTGTACAACCTTGTACACCCTTGTACAAACTTTTACACAACGTACACACTTGTACACCCTTGTACAAACTTGTACATCCTTGTACACACTTGTACAACCTTGTACACACTTGTACAATCTTGTACACACTTGTACAGCCTTGTACACAATTGTACAACCTTGTACACACTTGTACAGCCTTGTACACAATTGTACAACCTTGTACACACTTGTACAACCTTGTACACCCTTGTACACACTTTTACTTATCGTACACACTTGTACACCCTTGTACAAACTTGTACATCCTTGTACACACTTGTACAACCTTGTACAAACTTGTACAAACTTGTACATCCTTGTACACGATTTTACACCCTTGTACAACCTTGTAAAAACTTGTACAACCTTGTACACACTTGTACACCCTTGTACACACTTGTACAAGCTTGTACACACTTGTACAACCTTGTACACACTTGTACACCCTTGTATACACATGTACAACCTTGTACACAACTTGTACAACCTTGTACACACTTGTACAACCTTGTAAAACTTGTACACCCTTGTACAAACTTGTACACCCCTGTACACACTTGTACACATTTGTACACACTTGTACACCCTTGTACACACTTGTACAACCTTGTACAAACTTATACAATCTTGTACACACTTGTACAACCCAGTACACAACTTGTACAACCTTGTACACACTTGTACAACCTTGTAAAACTTGTACACCCTTGTACAAACTTGTACACCCCTGTACACACTTGTACACATTTGTACACACTTGTACACCCTTGTACACACTTGTACAACCTTGTACAAACTTATACAATCTTGTACACACTTGTACAACCCAGTACACACTTGTACAATCTTGTACAAACTTGTACATCCTTGTACACGATTGTACACCCTTGTACACACTTGTACAACCTTGTACACACTTGTACAACCTTGTACACACTTGTACAACCTTGTACACAATTGTACAACCTTGTACACACTTGTACAACCTTGTTTACACTTGCACAACTTTGTACACACTTGTACAGTCTTGTACACAATTGTACAACCTTGTACACACTTGTACAACCTTGTACACACTTGTACAACCTTGTACACAATTGTACAGCCTTGTACACACTTGTACAACCTTGTCCACACTTGTACAGCCTTGTACACAATTGTACAACCTTGTACACACTTGTACAACCTTGTACACACTTGTACAACCTTGTACACAATTGTACAGCCTTGTACACACTTGTACAACCTTGTACACACTTGTACAACCTTGTAAAAACTTGTACACCCTTGTACACACTTGTACAACCTTGTACAACCTTGTACACACTTGTACAGCCTTGTACACAATTGTACATACTTGTACACACTTGTACAACCTCGTACACAATTGTACAACCTCGTACACACTTATACAACCTTGTACACACTTGTACAACCTTGTACACACTTGTACAACCTTGTACACACTTGTACAACCTTGTACACACTTGTACAACCTTTTACACACTTGTACAGCCTTGTACACAATTGTACAATCTTGTACACACTTGTACAGCCTTGTACACAATTGTACAACCTTGTACACACTTGTACAACCTTGTACACCCTTGTACACACTTTTACTTATCGTACACACTTGTACACCCTTGTACATCCTTGTACACGATTTTACACCCTTGTACACACTTGTACAACCTTGTAAAAACTTGTACAACCTTGTACACACTTGTACACCCTTGTACACACTTGTACAAGCTTGTACACACTTGTACAACCATGTACACACTTGTACAACCTTGTACACACTTGTACAACCTTGTACACACTTGTACAACCTTGTACACACTTGTACAACCTTGTACACACTTGTACAACCTTGTACACACTTGTACAACATTGTACACACTTGTACAACCTTGTACACACTTGTACAACCTTGTACACACTTGTACAACCTTGTACACACTTGTACAGCCTTGTACACAATTGTACAACCTTGTACACACTTGTACAGCCTTGTACACAATTGTAAAACCTTGTACACACTTGTACAACCTTGTACACCCTTGTACACACTTTTACTTATCGTACACACTTGTACACCCTTGTACAAACTTGTACATCCTTGTACACACTTGTACAACCTTGTACAAACTTGTACAAACTTGTACATCCTTGTACACGATTTTACACCCTTGTACACACTTGTACAACCTTGTAAAAACTTGTACAACCTTGTACACACTTGTACACCCTTGTACACACTTGTACAAGCTTGTACACACTTGTACAAGCTTGTACACACTTGTACAACCTTGTACACACTTGTACAACCTTGTACACACTTGTACAACCTTGTACACACTTGTACAACCTTGTACACACTTGTACAACCTTGTACACACTTGTACAACCTTGTACACACTTGTACAACCTTGTACACACTTGTACAACCTTGTACACACTTGTACAAACTTGTACACACTTGTACAACCTTTTACACACTTGTACAGCCTTGTACACAATTGTACAACCTTGTACACACTTGTACAGCCTTGTACACAATTGTACAACCTTGTACACACTTGTACAACCTTGTACACCCTTGTACACACTTTTACTTATCGTACACACTTGTACACCCTTGTACAAACTTGTACATCCTTGTACACACTTGTACAACCTTGTACAAACTTGTACATCCTTGTACACGATTTTACACCCTTGTACACACTTGTACAACCTTGTACACACTTGTACAACCTTGTACACACTTGTACAACCTTGTACACACTTGTACAACCTTGTACACACTTGTACAACCTTGTACACACTTGTACAACCTTGTACACACTTGTACAACCTTGTACACACTTGTACAACCTTGTACACACTTGTACAACCTTGTACACACTTGTACAACCTTGTACACACTTGTACAGCCTTGTACACACTTGTACAGCCTTGTCCACACTTGTACAGCCTTGTACACAATTGTAAAACCTTGTACACACTTGTACAACCTTGTACACCCTTGTACACACTTTTACTTATCGTACACACTTGTACACCCTTGTACAAACTTGTACATCCTTATACACACTTGTACAACCTTGTACAAAATTGTACAAACTTGTACATCCTTGTACACGATTTTACACCCTTGTACACACTTGTACAACCTTGTAAAAACTTGTACAACCTTGTACACACTTGTACACCCTTGTACACACTTGTACAAGCTTGTACACACTTGTACAAGCTTGTACACACTTGTACAAGCTTGTACACACTTGTACAAGCTTGTACACACTTGTACAAGCTTGTACACACTTGTACAACCTTGTACACACTTGTACAACCTTGTACACACTTGTACAACCTTGTACACACTTGTACAACCTTGTACACACTTGTACAACCTTGTACACACTTGTACAACCTTGTACACAATTGTACAACCTTGTACACAATTGTACAACCTTGTACACACTTGTACAACCTTGTACACAATTGTACAACCTTGTACACAATTGTACAACCTTGTACACACTTGCACAACCTTGTACACACTTGTACAACCTTGAACACACTTGTACAGCCTTGTACACAATTGTACAACCTTGTACACACTTGTACAACCTTGTACACACTTGTACAACCTTGTACACAATTGTACAGCCTTGTACACACTTGTACAACCTTGTACACACTTGTACAGCCTTGTACACAATTGTACAACCTTGTACACACTTGTACAACCTTGTACACACTTGTACAACCTTGTACACAATTGTACAGCCTTGTACACACTTGTACAACCTTGTACACACTTGTACATCCTCGTAAAAACTTGTACACCTTTGTACACACTTGTACAACCTTGTACAACCTTGTACACACTTGTACAGCCTTGTACAACCTTGTACACACTTGTAGAGCCTTGTAAAAACTTGTACACCCTTGTACACACATGTACAACCTTGTACACAACTTGTACAACCTTGTACACACTTGTACAACCTTGTAAAACTTGTACACATTTGTACACACTTGTACACCCTTGTACACACTTGTACAACCTTGTACAAACTTATACAATCTTGTACACACTTGTACAACCCAGTACACACTTGTACAATCTTGTACAAACTTGTACTCCCTTGTACAAACTTGTACAACCTTGTACACAATTGTAAAACCTTGTACACACTTGTACAACCTTGTACAAACTTGTACACACTTGTACAAACTTTTACATCCTTGTACACATTTGTACACCCTTGTACACACTTGTACAACCTTGTACAACCTTGTACAAACCTGTACACCCTTGTACACACTTGTACAAGCTTGTACACGATTGTACACCCTTGTACACACTTGTGCACCCTTGTACAAACTTGTACATCCTTGTACACACTTGTACAAACTTGTACAAACTTGTACAAACTTGTACAAACTTGTACATCCTTGTACACGATTGTTCACCCTTGTACACACTTGTACAACCTTGTACACACTTGTACAACCTGATACACAATTGTACAACCTTGTACACACTTGTACAACCTTGTACACACTTGTACAACCTTGTTCACACTTGTACAACCTTGTACACACTTGTACAACCTTGTACACACTTGTACAGCCTTGTACACAATTGTACAACCTTGTACACACTTGTACAACCTTGTACACACTTGTACAACCTTGTATACAATTGTACAGCCTTGTACACACTTGTACAACCTTGTACACACTTGTACAGCCTTGTACAAAATTGTACAACCTTGTACAAAATTGTACAACCTTGTACACACTTGTACAGCCTTGTACACAATTGTACAACCTTGTACACACTTGTACAACCTTGTACACCCTTGTACAAACTTTTACACAACGTACACACTTGTACACCCTTGTACAAACTTGTACATCCTTGTACACACTTGTACAACCTTGTACACACTTGTACAATCTTCTACACACTTGTACAGCCTTGTACACAATTGTACAACCTTGTACACACTTGTACAGCCTTGTACACAATTGTACAACCTTGTACACACTTGTACAACCTTGTACACCCTTGTACACACTTTTACTTATCGTACACACTTGTACACCCTTGTACAAACTTGTACATCCTTGTACACACTTGTACAACCTTGTACAAACTTGTACATCCTTGTACACGATTTTACACCCTTGTACAACCTTGTAAAAACTTGTACAACCTTGTACACACTTGTACACCCTTGTACACACTTGTACAAGCTTGTACACACTTGTACAACCTTGTACACACTTGTACACCCTTGTATACACATGTACAACCTTGTACACAACTTGTACAACCTTGTACACACTTGTACAACCTTGTAAAACTTGTACACCCTTGTACAAACTTGTACACCCCTGTACACACTTGTACACATTTGTACACACTTGTACAACCTTGTACACACTTGTACAACCTTGTACAAACTTATACAATCTTGTACACACTTGTACAACCCAGTACACAACTTGTACAACCTTGTACACACTTGTACAACCTTGTAAAACTTGTACACCCTTGTACAAACTTGTACACCCCTGTACACACTTGTACACATTTGTACACACTTGTACACCCTTGTACACACTTGTACAACCTTGTACAAACTTATACAATCTTGTACACACTTGTACAACCCAGTACACACTTGTACAATCTTGTACAAACTTGTATATCCTTGTACACGATTGTACACCCTTGTACACACTTGTACAACCTTGTACACACTTGTACAACCTTGTACACAATTGTACAACCTTGTACACACTTGTACAACCTTGTTTACACTTGCGAAACTTTGTACACACTTGTACAGTCTTGTACACAATTGTACAACCTTGTACACACTTGTACAACCTTGTACACACTTGTACAACCTTGTACACAATTGTACAGCCTTGTACACACTTGTACAACCTTGTACACACTTGTACAGCCTTGTACACAATTGTACAACCTTGTACACACTTGTACAACCTTGTACACACTTGTACAACCTTGTACACAATTGTACAGCCTTGTACACACTTGTACAACCTTGTACACACTTGTACAACCTTGTAAAAACTTGTACACCCTTGTACACACTTGTACAACCTTGTACAACCTTGTACACACTTGTACAGCCTTGTACACAATTGTACATACTTGTACACACTTGTACAACCTCGTACACAATTGTACAACCTCGTACACACTTATACAACCTTGTACACACTTGTACAACCTTGTACACACTTGTACAACCTTGTACACACTTGTACAACCTTGTACACACTTGTACAACCTTTTACACACTTGTACAGCCTTGTACACAATTGTACAATCTTGTACACACTTGTACAGCCTTGTACACAATTGTACAACCTTGTACACACTTGTACAACCTTGTACACCCTTGTACACACTTTTACTTATCGTACACACTTGTACACCCTTGTACATCCTTGTACACGATTTTACACCCTTGTACACACTTGTACAACCTTGTAAAAACTTGTACAACCTTGTACACACTTGTACACCCTTGTACACACTTGTACAAGCTTGTACACACTTGTACAACCATGTACACACTTGTACAACCTTGTACACACTTGTACAACCTTGTACACACTTGTACAACCTTGTACACACTTGTACAACCTTGTACACACTTGTACAACCTTGTACACACTTGTACAACCTTGTACACACTTGTACAACCTTGTACACACTTGTACAACCTTGTACACACTTGTACAACCTTGTACACACTTGTACAACCTTGTACACACTTGTACAGCCTTGTACACAATTGTACAACCTTGTACACACTTGTACAGCCTTGTACACAATTGTAAAACCTTGTACACACTTGTACAACCTTGTACACCCTTGTACACACTTTTACTTATCGTACACACTTGTACACCCTTGTACAAACTTGTACATCCTTGTACACACTTGTACAACCTTGTACAAACTTGTACAAACTTGTACATCCTTGTACACGATTTAACACCCTTGTACACACTTGTACAACCTTGTAAAAACTTGTACAACCTTGTACACACTTGTACACCCTTGTACACACTTGTACAAGCTTGTACACACTTGTTCAAGCTTGTACACACTTGTACAACCTTGTACACACTTGTACAACCTTGTACACACTTGTACAACCTTGTACACACTTGTACAACCTTGTACACACTTGTACAACCTTGTACACACTTGTACAACCTTGTACACACTTGTACAACCTTGTACACACTTGTACAACCTTGTACACACTTGTACAACCTTTTACACAATTGTACAACCTTGTACACACTTGTACAACCTTGTACACACTTGTACAACCTTGTACACACTTGTACAACCTTGTACACACTTGTACAACCTTGTACACACTTGTACAGCCTTGTACACAATTTTACAACCTTGTACACACTTGTACAGCCTTGTACACAATTGTAAAACCTTGTACACACTTGTACAACCTTGTACACCCTTGTACACACTTTTACTTATCGTACACACTTGTACACCCTTGTACAAACTTGTACCTCCTTATACACACTTGTACAACCTTGTACAAACTTGTACATACTTGTACATCCTTGTACACGATTTTACACCCTTGTACACACTTGTACAACCTTGTAAAAACTTGTACAACCTTGTACACACTTGTACAACCTTGTACACACTTGTACAACCTTGTACACACTTGTACAACCTTGTACACACTTGTACAACCTTGTACACACTTGTACAACCTTGTACACACTTGTACAACCTTGTACACACTTGTACAACCTTGTACACACTTGTACAACCTTGTACACACTTGTACAACCTTGTACACACTTGTACAGCCTTGTACACAATTGTACAACCTTGTACACACTTGTACAGCCTTGTACACAATTGTAAAACCTTGTACACACTTGTACAACCTTGTACACCCTTGTACACACTTTTACTTATCGTACACACTTGTACACCCTTGTACAAACTTGTACATCCTTGTACACACTTGTACAACCTTGTACAAACTTGTACAAACTTGTACATCCTTGTACACGATTTAACACCCTTGTACACACTTGTACAACCTTGTAAAAACTTGTACAACCTTGTACACACTTGTACACCCTTGTACACACTTGTACAAGCTTGTACACACTTGTACAATCTTGTACACACTTGTACAACCTTGTACACACTTGTACAACCTTGTACACACTTGTACAACCTTGTACACACTTGTACAACCTTGTACACACTTGTACAACCTTGTACACACTTGTACAACCTTGTACACACTTGTACAACCTTGTACACACTTGTACAACCTTGTACACACTTGTACAACCTTGTACACACTTGTACAACCTTTTACACAATTGTACAACCTTGTACACACTTGTACAACCTTGTACACACTTGTACAACCTTGTACACACTTGTACAACCTTGTACACACTTGTACAACCTTGTACACACTTGTACAGCCTTGTACACAATTTTACAACCTTGTACACACTTGTACAGCCTTGTACACAATTGTAAAACCTTGTACACACTTGTACAACCTTGTACACCCTTGTACACACTTTTACTTATCGTACACACTTGTACACCCTTGTACAAACTTGTACCTCCTTATACACACTTGTACAACCTTGTACAAACTTGTACATACTTGTACATCCTTGTACACGATTTTACACCCTTGTACACACTTGTACAACCTTGTAAAAACTTGTACAACCTTGTACACACTTGTACACCCTTGTACACACTTGTACAAGCTTGTACACACTTTTACAAGCTTGTACACACTTGTACAACCTTGTACACACTTGTACAACCTTGTACACACTTGTACAACCTTGTACACACTTGTACAACCTTGTACACACTTGTACAACCTTGTACACACTTGTACAACCTTGTACACACTTGTACAACCTTGTACACAATTGTACAACCTTGTACACACTTGTACAACCTTGTACACACTTGTACAACCTTGTACAAACTTATACAATCTTGTACACACTTGTACAACCCAGTACACACTTGTACAATCTTGTACAAACTTGTACTCCCTTGTACAAACTTGTACAACCTTGTACACAATTGTAAAACCTTGTACACACTTGTACAACCTTGTACAAACTTGTACACACTTGTACAAACTTTTACATCCTTGTACACATTTGTACACCCTTGTACACACTTGTACAACCTTGTACAACCTTGTACAAACCTGTACACCCTTGTACACACTTGTACAAGCTTGTACACGATTGTACACCCTTGTACACACTTGTGCACCCTTGTACAAACTTGTACATCCTTGTACACACTTGTACAACCTTGTACAAACTTGTACAAACTTGTACAAACTTGTACATCCTTGTACACGATTGTTCACCCTTGTACACACTTGTACAACCTTGTACACACTTGTACAACCTGATACACAATTGTACAACCTTGTACACACTTGTACAACCTTGTACACACTTGTACAACCTTGTTCACACTTGTACAACCTTGTACACACTTGTACAACCTTGTACACACTTGTACAGCCTTGTACACAATTGTACAACCTTGTACACACTTGTACAACCTTGTACACACTTGTACAACCTTGTATACAATTGTACAGCCTTGTACACACTTGTACAACCTTGTACACACTTGTACAGCCTTGTACAAAATTGTACAACCTTGTACACACTTGTACAGCCTTGTACACAATTGTACAACCTTGTACACACTTGTACAACCTTGTACACCCTTGTACAAACTTTTACACAACGTACACACTTGTACACCCTTGTACAAACTTGTACATCCTTGTACACACTTGTACAACCTTGTACACACTTGTACAATCTTGTACACACTTGTACAGCCTTGTACACAATTGTACAACCTTGTACACACTTGTACAGCCTTGTACACAATTGTACAACCTTGTACACACTTGTACAACCTTGTACACCCTTGTACACACTTTTACTTATCGTACACACTTGTACACCCTTGTACAAACTTGTACATCCTTGTACACACTTGTACAACCTTGTACAAACTTGTACAAACTTGTACATCCTTGTACACGATTTTACACCCTTGTACAACCTTGTAAAAACTTGTACAACCTTGTACACACTTGTACACCCTTGTACACACTTGTACAAGCTTGTACACACTTGTACAACCTTGTACACACTTGTACACCCTTGTATACACATGTACAACCTTGTACACAACTTGTACAACCTTGTACACACTTGTACAACCTTGTAAAACTTGTACACCCTTGTACAAACTTGTACACCCCTGTACACACTTGTACACATTTGTACACACTTGTACACCCTTGTACACACTTGTACAACCTTGTACAAACTTATACAATCTTGTACACACTTGTACAACCCAGTACACAACTTGTACAACCTTGTACACACTTGTACAACCTTGTAAAACTTGTACACCCTTGTACAAACTTGTACACCCCTGTACACACTTGTACACATTTGTACACACTTGTACACCCTTGTACACACTTGTACAACCTTGTACAAACTTATACAATCTTGTACACACTTGTACAACCCAGTACACACTTGTACAATCTTGTACAAACTTGTACATCCTTGTACACGATTGTACACCCTTGTACACACTTGTACAACCTTGTACACACTTGTACAACCTTGTACACAATTGTACAACCTTGTACACACTTGTACAACCTTGTTTACACTTGCACAACTTTGTACACACTTGTACAGTCTTGTACACAATTGTACAACCTTGTACACACTTGTACAACCTTGTACACACTTGTACAACCTTGTACACAATTGTACAGCCTTGTACACACTTGTACAACCTTGTACACACTTGTACAGCCTTGTACACAATTGTACAACCTTGTACACACTTGTACAACCTTGTACACACTTGTACAACCTTGTACACAATTGTACAGCCTTGTACACACTTGTACAACCTTGTACACACTTGTACAACCTTGTAAAAACTTGTACACCCTTGTACACACTTGTACAACCTTGTACAACCTTGTACACACTTGTACAGCCTTGTACACAATTGTACATACTTGTACACACTTGTACAACCTCGTACACAATTGTACAACCTCGTACACACTTATACAACCTTGTACACACTTGTACAACCTTGTACACACTTGTACAACCTTGTACACACTTGTACAACCTTGTACACACTTGTACAACCTTTTACACACTTGTACAGCCTTGTACACAATTGTACAATCTTGTACACACTTGTACAGCCTTGTACACAATTGTACAACCTTGTACACACTTGTACAACCTTGTACACCCTTGTACACACTTTTACTTATCGTACACACTTGTACACCCTTGTACATCCTTGTACACGATTTTACACCCTTGTACACACTTGTACAACCTTGTAAAAACTTGTACAACCTTGTACACACTTGTACACCCTTGTACACACTTGTACAAGCTTGTACACACTTGTACAACCATGTACACACTTGTACAACCTTGTACACACTTGTACAACCTTGTACACACTTGTACAACCTTGTACACACTTGTACAACCTTGTACACACTTGTACAACCTTGTACACACTTGTACAACCTTGTACACACTTGTACAACCTTGTACACACTTGTACAACCTTGTACACACTTGTACAACCTTGTACACACTTGTACAGCCTTGTACACAATTGTACAACCTTGTACACACTTGTACAGCCTTGTACACAATTGTAAAACCTTGTACACACTTGTACAACCTTGTACACCCTTGTACACACTTTTACTTATCGTACACACTTGTACACCCTTGTACAAACTTGTACATCCTTGTACACACTTGTACAACCTTGTACAAACTTGTACAAACTTGTACATCCTTGTACACGATTTTACACCCTTGTACACACTTGTACAACCTTGTAAAAACTTGTACAACCTTGTACACACTTGTACACCCTTGTACACACTTGTACAAGCTTGTACACACTTGTACAAGCTTGTACACACTTGTACAACCTTGTACACACTTGTACAACCTTGTACACACTTGTACAACCTTGTACACACTTGTACAACCTTGTACACACTTGTACAACCTTGTACACACTTGTACAACCTTGTACACACTTGTACAACCTTGTACACACTTGTACAACCTTGTACACACTTGTACAACCTTTTACACAATTGTACAACCTTGTACACACTTGTACAACCTTGTGCACACTTGTACAACCTTGTACACACTTGTACAACCTTGTACACACTTGTACAACCTTGTACACACTTGTACAGCCTTGTACACAATTTTACAACCTTGTACACACTTGTACAGCCTTGTACACAATTGTAAAACCTTGTACACACTTGTACAACCTTGTACACCCTTGTACACACTTTTACTTATCGTACACACTTGTACACCCTTGTACAAACTTGTACCTCCTTATACACACTTGTACAACCTTGTACAAACTTGTACATACTTGTACATCCTTGTACACGATTTTACACCCTTGTACACACTTGTACAACCTTGTAAAAACTTGTACAACCTTGTACACACTTGTACACCCTTGTACACACTTGTACAAGCTTGTACACACTTTTACAAGCTTGTACACACTTGTACAAGCTTGTACACACTTGTACAACCTTGTACACACTTGTACAACCTTGTACACACTTGAACAACCTTGTATACACTTGTACAACCTTGTACACACTTGTACAACCTTGTACACACTTGTACAACCTTGTACACACTTGTACAACCTTGTACACACTTGTACAACCTTGTACACACTTGTACAACCTTGTACACACTTGTACAACCTTGTACACACTTGTACAACCTTGTACACACTTGTACAACCTTGTACACACTTGTACAACCTTGTACACAATTGTACAACCTTGTGCACACTTGTACAACCTTGTACACACTTGTACAACCTTGAACACACTTGTACAGCCTTGTACACAATTGTACAACCTTGTACACACTTGTACAACCTTGTACACACTTGTACAACCTTGTACACAATTGTACAGCCTTGTACACACTTGTACAACCTTGTACACACTTGTACAGCCTTGTACACAATTGTACAAGCTTGTACACAATTGTACAACCTTGTACACACTTGTACAACCTTGTACACACTTGTACAACCTTGTACACAATTGTACAGCCTTGTACACACTTGTACAACCTTGTACACACTTGTACATCCTCGTAAAAACTTGTACACCTTTGTACACACTTGTACAACCTTGTACAACCTTGTACACACTTGTACAGCCTTGTACAACCTTGTACACACTTGTAGAGCCTTGTAAAAACAAGTTTTACAAGGTTGTACAAGTGTGTACAAGGTTGTACAAGTGTGTACAAGGTTGTACAAGTGTGTACAAGGTTGTACAAATGTGTAGAAACAAGGTTGTACAAGTGTGTACAAGGTTGTACAAGTGTGTACAAGGTTGTACAAGTGTGTACAAGCTTGTACAAGTTTTTACAAGGTTGTACAAGTGTGTACAAGGTTGTACAAGTGTGTACAAGCTTGTACAAGTGTGTACAAGGGTGTACAAGTGTGTACAAGGTTGTACAAGTTTTTACAAGGTTGTACAAGTGTGTACAAGGGTGTAAAATCGTGTACAAGGATGTACAAGTTTGTACAAGTTTGTACAAGGTTGTACAAGTGTGTATAAGGATGTACAAGTTTGTACAAGGGTGTACAAGTGTGTACGATAAGTAAAAGTGTGTACAAGGGTGTACAAGGTTGTACAAGTGTGTACAAGGTTTTACAATTGTGTACAAGGCTGTACAAGTGTGTACAAGGTTGTACAATTGTGTACAAGGCTGTACAAGTGTGTACAAGGTTGTACAAGTGTGTACAAGGTTGTACAAGTGTGTACAAGGTTGTACAAGTGTGTACAAGGTTGTACAATTGTGTAAAAGGTTGTACAAGTGTGTACAAGGTTGTACAAGTGTGTACAAGGTTGTACAAGTGTGTACAAGGTTGTACAAGTGTGTACAAGGTTGTACAAGTGTGTACAAGGTTGTACAAGTGTGTACAAGGTTGTACAAGTGTGTACAAGGTTGTACAAGTGTGTACAAGGTTGTACAAGTGTGTACAAGGTTGTACAAGTGTGTACAAGGTTGTACAAGTGTGTACAAGGTTGTACAAGTGTGTACAACCTTGTACAAGTGTGTACAAGCTTGTACAAGTGTGTACAAGCTTGTACAAGTGTGTACAAGCTTGTACAAGTGTGTACAAGCTTGTACAAGTGTGTACAAGGTTGTACAAGTTTTTACAAGGTTGTACAAGTGTGTACAAGGGTGTAAAATCGTGTACAAGGATGTACAAGTTTGTACAAGTTTGTACAAGGTTGTACAAGTGTGTACAAGGATGTACAAGTTTGTACAAGGGTGTACAAGTGTGTACGATAAGTAAAAGTGTGTACAAGGGTGTACAAGGTTGTACAAGTGTGTACAAGGTTTTACAGTTGTGTACAAGGCTGTACAAGTGTGTACAAGGTTGTACAATTGTGTACAAGGCTGTACAAGTGTGTACAAGGTTGTACAAGTGTGTACAAGGTTGTACAAGTGTGTACAAGGTTGTACAAGTGTGTACAAGGTTGTACAAGTGTGTACAAGGTTGTACAAGTGTGTACAAGGTTGTACAAGTGTGTACAAGGTTGTACAAGTGTGTACAAGGTTGTACAAGTGTGTACATGGTTGTACAAGTGTGTACAAGCTTGTACAAGTGTGTACAAGGGTGTACAAGTGTGTACAAGGTTGTACAAGTTTTTACAAGGTTGTACAAGTGTGTACAAGGGTGTAAAATCGTGTACAAGGATGTACAAGTTTGTACAAGGTTGTACAAGTGTGTACAAGGATGTACAAGTTTGTACAAGGGTGTACAAGTGTGTACGATAAGTAAAAGTGTGTACAAGGGTGTACAAGGTTGTACAAGTGTGTACAAGGTTGTACAAGTGTGTACAAGGTTGTACAATTGTGTACAAGGCTGTACAAGTGTGTACTAGGTTGTACAAGGCTGTACAAGTGTGTAAAAGGTTGTACAAGTGTGTACAAGGTTGTACAAGTGTGTACAAGGTTGTACAAGTGTGTACAAGGTTGTACAAGTGTGTACAAGGTTGTACAAGTGTGTACAAGGTTGTATAAGTGTGTACGAGGTTGTACAATTGTGTACAAGGTTGTACAAGTGTGTACAAGGTAGTACAAGTGTGTACAAGGTTGTACAATTGTGTACAAGGTTGTACAAGTGTGTACAAGGTTGTACAAGTGTGTACAAGGTTGTACAAGTGTGTACAAGGTTGTACAAGTGTGTACAAGGCTGTACAATTGTGTACAAGGTTGTACAAGTGTGTACAAGGTTGTACAAGTGTGTACAAGGTTGTACAATTGTGTACAAGGTTGTACAAGTGTGTACAAGGTTGTACAATTGTGTACAAGACTGTACAAGTGTGTACAAAGTTGTGCAAGTGTAAACAAGGTTGTACAAGTGTGTACAAGGTTGTACAATTGTGTACAAGGTTGTACAAGTGTGTACAAGGTTGTACAAGTGTGTACAAGGGTGTACAATCGTGTACAAGGATGTACAAGTTTGTACAAGATTGTACAAGTGTGTACTGGGTTGTACAAGTGAGTACAAGATTGTATAAGTTTGTACAAGGTTGTACAAGTGTGTACAAGGGTGTACAAGTGTGTACAAATGTGTACAAGTGTGTACAGGGGTGTACAAGTTTGTACAAGGGTGTACAAGTTTTACAAGGTTGTACAAGTGTGTACAAGGTTGTACAAGTTGTGTACTGGGTTGTACAAGTGTGTACTGGGTTGTACAAGTGTGTACAAGATTGTATAAGTTTGTACAAGGTTGTACAAGTGTGTACAAGGGTGTACAAGTGTGTACAAATGTGTACAAGTGTGTACAGGGGTGTACAAGTTTGTACAAGGGTGTACAAGTTTTACAAGGTTGTACAAGTGTGTACAAGGTTGTACAAGTTGTGTACAAGGTTGTACATGTGTGTACAAGGGTGTACAAGTGTGTACAAGGTTGTACAAGTGTGTACAAGCTTTTACAAGTGTGTACAAGGGTGTACAAGTTTGTACAAGGTTGTACAAGTTTTTACAAGGTTGTACAAGTGTGTACAAGGGTGTAAAATCGTGTACAAGGATGTACAAGTTTGTACAAGTTTGTACAAGGTTGTACAAGTGTGTACAAGGATGTACAAGTTTGTACAAGGGTGTACAAGTGTGTACGATAAGTAAAAGTGTGTACAAGGGTGTACAAGGTTGTACAAGTGTGTACAAGGTTGTACAATTGTGTACAAGGCTGTACAAGTGTGTACAAGGTTGTACAATTGTGTACAAGGCTGTACAAGTGTGTACAAGATTGTACAAGTGTGTACAAGGTTGTACAAGTGTGTACAAGGATGTACAAGTTTGTACAAGGGTGTACAAGTGTGTACGATGTGTAAAAGTTTGTACAAGGGTGTACAAGGTTGTACAAGTGTGTACAAGGTTGTACAATTGTGTACAAGGCTGTACAAGTGTGTACAAGGTTGTACAATTTTGTACAAGGCTGTACAAGTGTGTACAAGGTTGTACAAGTGTGTACAAGGCTGTACAATTGTGTACAAGGTTGTACAAGTGTGTACAAGGTTGTACAAGTGTGTACAAGGTTGTACAAGTGTGTACAAGGTTGTACAATTGTGTACAAGGCTGTACAAGTGTGTACAAGGTTGTACAAGTGTGTACAAGGTTGTACAAGTGTGTACAAGGTTGTACAAGTGTGTACAAGGTTGTACAAGTGTGTACAAGGTTGTACAATTGTGTATCAGGTTGTACAAGTGTGTACAAGGTTGTACAAGTGTGTACAAGGGTGAACAATCGTGTACAAGGATGTACAAGTTTGTACAAGTTTGTACAAGTTTGTACAAGGTTGTACAAGTGTGTACAAGGATGTACAAGTTTGTACAAGGGTGCACAAGTGTGTACAAGGGTGTACAATCGTGTACAAGCTTGTACAAGTGTGTACAAGGGTGTACAGGTTTGTACAAGGTTGTACAAGGTTGTACAAGTGTGTACAAGGGTGTACAAATGTGTACAAGGATGTAAAAGTTTGTACAAGTGTGTACAAGTTTGTACAAGGTTGTACCAGTGTGTACAAGGTTTTACAATTGTGTACAAGGTTGTACAAGTTTGTACAAGGGAGTACAAGTTTGTACAAGATTGTACAAGTGTGTACTGGGTTGTACAAGTGTGTACAAGATTGTATAAGTTTGTACAAGGTTGTACAAGTGTGTACAAGGGTGTACAAGTGTGTACAAATGTGTACAAGTTTTACAAGGTTGTACAAGTGTGTACAAGGTTGTACAAGTTGTGTACAAGGTTGTACATGTGTGTACAAGGGTGTACAAGTTTTTACAAGGCTCTACAAGTGTGTACAAGGTTGTACAAGGCTGTACAAGTGTGTACAAGGTTGTACAAGGTTGTACAAGTGTGTACAAAGGTGTACAAGTTTTTACGAGGATGTACAAGTGTGTACAAGGCTGTACAATTGTGTACAAGGTTGTACAAGTGTGTACAAGGTTGTACAAATGTGTACAAGGTTGTACAATTGTGTACAAGGCTGTACAAGTGTGTACAAGGTTGTACAAGTGTGTACAAGGCTGTACAATTGTGTACAAGGTTGTACAAGTGTGTACAAGGTTGTACAAGTGTGTACAAGGTTGTACAAGTGTGTACAAGGTTGTACAAGTGTGTACAAGGTTGTACAAGTGTGTACAAGGTTGTATAAGTGTGTACGAGGTTGTACAATTGTGTACAAGGTTGTACAAGTGTGTACAAGTATGTACAATTGTGTACAAGGCTGTACAAGTGTGTACAAGGTTGTACAAGGTTGTACAAGTGTGTACAAGGGTGTACAAGTTTTTACAAGGTTGTACAAGTGTGTACAAGGTTGTACAAGTGTGTACAAGGTTGTACAAGTGTGTACAAGGCTGTACAATTGTGTACAAGGTTGTACAAGTGTGTACAAGGTTGTACAAGTGTGTACAAGGTTGTACAATTGTGTACAAGGTTGTACAAGTGTGTACAAGGTTGTACAATTGTGTACAAGACTGTACAAGTGTGTACAAAGTTGTGCAAGTGTAAACAAGGTTGTACAAGTGTGTACAAGGTTTTACAATTGTGTACAAGGTTGTACAAGTGTGTACAAGGTTGTACAAGTGTGTACAAGGGTGTACAATCGTGTACAAGGATGTACAAGTTTGTACAAGATTGTACAAGTGTGTACTGGGTTGTACAAGTGAGTACAAGATTGTATAAGTTTGTACAAGGTTGTACAAGTGTGTACAAGGGTGTACAAGTGTGTACAAATGTGTACAAGTGTGTACAGGGGTGTACAAGTTTGTACAAGGGTGTACAAGTTTTACAAGGTTGTACAAGTGTGTACAAGGTTGTACAAGTTGTGTACTGGGTTGTACAAGTGTGTACTGGGTTGTACAAGTGTGTACAAGATTGTATAAGTTTGTACAAGGTTGTACAAGTGTGTACAAGGGTGTACAAGTGTGTACAAATGTGTACAAGTGTGTACAGGGGTGTACAAGTTTGTACAAGGGTGTACAAGTTTTACAAGGTTGTACAAGTGTGTACAAGGTTGTACAAGTTGTGTACAAGGTTGTACATGTGTGTACAAGGGTGTACAAGTGTGTACAAGGTTGTACAAGTGTGTACAAGCTTGTACAAGTGTGTACAAGGGTGTACAAGTTTGTACAAGGTTGTACAAGTTTTTACAAGGTTGTACAAGTGTGTACAAGGGTGTAAAATCGTGTACAAGGATGTACAAGTTTGTACAAGTTTGTACAAGGTTGTACAAGTGTGTAGAAGGATGTACAAGTTTGTACAAGGGTGTACAAGTGTGTACGATAAGTAAAAGTGTGTACAAGGGTGTACAAGGTTGTACAAGTGTGTACAAGGTTGAACAATTGTGTACAAGGCTGTACAAGTGTGTACAAGGTTGTACAATTGTGTACAAGGCTGTACAAGTGTGTACAAGATTGTACAAGTGTGTACAAGGTTGTACAAGTGTGTACAAGGATGTACAAGTTTGTACAAGGGTGTACAAGTGTGTACGATGTGTAAAAGTTTGTACAAGGGTGTACAAGGTTGTACAAGTGTGTACAAGGTTGTACAATTGTGTACAAGGCTGTACAAGTGTGTACAAGGTTGTACAATTTTGTACAAGGCTGTACAAGTGTGTACAAGGTTGTACAAGCGTGTACAAGGCTGTACAATTGTGTACAAGGTTGTACAAGTGTGTACAAGGTTGTACAAGTGTGTACAAGGTTGTACAAGTGTGTACAAGGTTGTACAATTGTGTACAAGGCTGTACAAGTGTGTACAAGGTTGTACAAGTGTGTACAAGGTTGTACAAGTGTGTACAAGGTTGTACAAGTGTGTACAAGGTTGTACAAGTGTGTACAAGGTTGTACAATTGTGTATCAGGTTGTACAAGTGTGTACAAGGTTGTACAAGTGTGTACAAGGGTGAACAATCGTGTACAAGGATGTACAAGTTTGTACAAGTTTGTACAAGTTTGTACAAGGTTGTACAAGTGTGTACAAGGATGTACAAGTTTGTACAAGGGTGCACAAGTGTGTACAAGGGTGTACAATCGTGTACAAGCTTGTACAAGTGTGTACAAGGGTGTACAGGTTTGTACAAGGTTGTACAAGGTTGTACAAGTGTGTACAAGGGTGTACAAATGTGTACAAGGATGTAAAAGTTTGTACAAGTGTGTACAAGTTTGTACAAGGTTGTACCAGTGTGTACAAGGTTTTACAATTGTGTACAAGATTGTACAAGTGTGTACTGGGTTGTACAAGTGTGTACAAGATTGTATAAGTTTGTACAAGGTTGTACAAGTGTGTACAAGGGTGTACAAGTGTGTACAAATGTGTACAAGTTTTACAAGGTTGTACAAGTGTGTACAAGGTTGTACAAGTTGTGTACAAGGTTGTACATGTGTGTACAAGGGTGTACAAGTTTTTACAAGGCTCTACAAGTGTGTACAAGGTTGTACAAGGCTGTACAAGTGTGTACAAGGTTGTACAAGGTTGTACAAGTGTGTACAAAGGTGTACAAGTTTTTACGAGGATGTACAAGTGTGTACAAGGCTGTACAATTGTGTACAAGGTTGTACAAGTGTGTACAAGGTTGTACAAATGTGTACAAGGTTGTACAATTGTGTACAAGGCTGTACAAGTGTGTACAAGGTTGTACAAGTGTGTACAAGGCTGTACAATTGTGTACAAGGTTGTACAAGTGTGTACAAGGTTGTACAAGTGTGTACAAGGTTGTACAAGTGTGTACAAGGCTGTACAAGTGTGTTCAAGGTTGTACAAGTGTGTACAAGGTTGTACAAGTGTGTACAAGGTTGTACAATTGTGTACAAGGTTGTACAAGTGTGTACAAGGTTGTACAAGTGTGTACAAGGTTGTACAATTGTGTACAAGGTTGTACAAGTGTGTACAAGGTTGTACAAGTGTGTACAAGGTTGTACAAGTGTGTACAAGGTTGTACAAGTGTGTACAAGGTTGTACAAGTGTGTACAAGGTTGTACAAGTGTGTACAAGGTTGTACAAGTGTGTACAAGGTTGTACAAGTGTGTACAAGCTTGTACAAGTGTGTACAAGCTTGTACAAGTGTGTACAAGGGTGTACAAGTGTGTACAAGGATGTACAAGTTTGTACAAGTTTGTACAAGGTTGTACAAGTGTGTATAAGGATGTACAAGTTTGTACAAGGGTGTACAAGTGTGTACGATAAGTAAAAGTGTGTACAAGGGTGTACAAGGTTGTACAAGTGTGTACAAAGTTTTACAATTGTGTACAAGGCTGTACAAGTGTGTACAAGGTTGTACAATTGTGTACAAGGTTGTACAAGTGTGTACAAGGTTGTACAAGTGTGTACAAGGTTGTACAAGTGTGTACAAGGTTGTACAAGTGTGTACAAGGTTGTACAAGTGTGTACAAGGTTGTACAAGTGTGTACAAGGTTGTACAAGTGTGTACAAGGTTGTACAAGTGTGTACAAGGTTGTACAAGTGTGTACAAGGTTGTACAAGTGTGTACAAGGTTGTACAAGTGTGTACAAGGTTGTACAAGTGTGTACATGCTTGTACAAGTGTGTACAAGCTTGTACAAGTGTGTACAAGGTTGTACAAGTTTTTACAAGGTTGTACAAGTGTGTACAAGGGTGTAAAATCGTGTACAAGGATGTACAAGTTTGTACAAGGTTGTACAAGTGTGTACAAGGATGTACAAGTTTGTACAAGGGTGTACAAGTGTGTACGATAAGTAAAAGTGTGTACAAGGGTGTACAAGGTTGTACAAGTGTGTACAAGGTTGTACAATTGTGTACAAGGCTGTACAAGTGTGTACAAGGTTGTACAATTGTGTACAAGGCTGTACAAGTGTGTAAAAGGTTGTACAAGTGTGTACAAGGTTGTACAAGTGTGTACAAGGTTGTACAAGTGTGTACAAGGTTGTACAAGTGTGTACAAGGTTGTACAAGTGTGTACAAGGTTGTACAAGTGTGTACGAGGTTGTACAATTGTGTACAAGGTTGTACAAGTGTGTACAAGGTTGTACAATTGTGTACAAGGCTGTACAAGTGTGTACAAAATTGTACAAGGTTGTACAAGTGTGTACAAGGGTGTACAAGTTTTTACAAGGTTGTACAAGTGTGTACAAGGTTGTACAAGTGTGTACAAGGCTGTACAATTGTGTACAAGGTTGTACAAGTGTGTACAAGGTTGTACAAGTGTGTACAAGGTTGTACACACTTGTACAGCCTTGTACACAATTGTACAACCTTGTACACACTTGTACAACCTTGTACACCCTTGTACAAACTTTTACACATCGTACACACTTGTACACCCTTGTACAAACTTGTACATCCTTGTACACACTTGTACAACCTTGTACACACTTGTACAATCTTGTACACACTTGTACAATCTTGTACACACTTGTACAGCCTTGTACACAATTGTACAACCTTGTACACACTTGTACAGCCTTGTACACAATTGTACAACCTTGTACACACTTGTACAACCTTGTACACCCTTGTACACACTTTTACTTATCGTACACACTTGTACACCCTTGTACAAACTTGTACATCCTTGTACACACTTGTACAACCTTGTACAAACTTGTACAAACATGTACATCCTTGTACACGATTTTACACCCTTGTACACACTTGTACAACCTTGTAAAAACTTGTACAACCTTGTACACACTTGTACACCCTTGTACACACTTGTACAAGCTTGTACACACTTGTACAACCTTGTACACACTTGTACACCCTTGTACACACATGTACAACCTTGTACACAACTTGTACAACCTTGTACACACTTGTACAACCTTGTAAAACTTGTACACCCTTGTACAAACTTGTACACCCCTGTACACACTT